>NW_028248757.1:0-72048 GCF_964263255.1 Lissotriton vulgaris
TGTCGAACGTTCCCAAAATGGTCTATAATATTGAAATTTTAACATTTAATCTTTTGACTCTAAATGACTGTTGGATGTGAATTATGACTTTTTCAACTAAAATAAGTGTGTTTAAAGTCATTTCTGTGACTGAAACGGGTCAAAATTGAAGCTTTTGAGTAAGCAAAACTCTGTAAAAATGGCCATTTTGGTCACTTTGAGGGTTTAAAAAGTGGTTATTCAACATGAGGCACGATCCAATTGACATTTTGAATCATTTTTGGTACAGTCCAAAAAATCAATTTTCGGATGAAAAACGATGACTCCGGACATGTCGAACGTTCCCAAAATGGTCTATAATATTGAAATTTTAACATTTAATCTTTTGACTCTAAATGACTGTTGGATGTGAATTATGACTTTTTCAACTAAAATAAGTGTGTTTAAAGTCATTTCTGTGACTGAAACGGGTCAAAATTGAAGCTTTTAAATAAGCAAAACTCTGTAAAAATGGCCATTTTGGTCACTGTGAGGGTTTAAAAAGTGGTTATTCAACATGAGGCACGATCCAATTGACATTTTGAATCATTTTTGGTACAGTCCAAAAAATCAATTTTCGGATGAAAAACGATGACTCCGGACATGTCGAACGTTCCCAAAATGGTCTATAATGATGAAATTTTAACATTTAATCTTTTGACTCTAAATGACTGTTGGATGTGAATTATGACTTTTTCAACTAAAATAAGTGTGTTTAAAGTCATTTCTGTGCCTGAAACGGGTCAAAATTGAAGCTTTTGAGTAAGCAAAACTCTGTAAAAATTGGCAATTTTGGTCACTGTGAGGGTTTAAAAAGTGGTTATTCAACATGAGGCACGATCCAATTGACATTTTGAATCATTTTTGGTACAGTCCAAAAAATCAATTTTCGGATGAAAAACGATGACTCCGGACATGTCGAACGTTCCCAAAATGGTCTATAATGATGAAATTTTAACATTTAATCTTTTGACTCTAAATGACTGTTGGATGTGAATTATGACAATTTCAACGAAAATAAGTGTGTTTAAAGTCATTTCTGTGACTGAAACGGGTCAAAATTGAAGCTTTTAAATAAGCAAAACTCTGTAAAAATGGCAATTTTGGTCACTGTGAGGGTTTAAAATGTGGTTATTCAACATGAGGCACGATCCAATTGACATTTTGAATCATTTTTGGTACAGTCCGAAAAATCAATTTTCGGATGAAAAACGATGACTCCGGACATGTCGAACGTTCCCAAAATGGTCTATAATGATGAAATTTTAACATTTAATCTTTTGACTCTAAATGACTGTTGGATGTGAATTATGACTTTTTCAACTAAAATAAGTGTGTTTAAAGTCATTTCTGTGCCTGAAACGGGTCAAAATTGAAGCTTTTGAGTTAGCAAAACTCTGTAAAATGGCCATTTTGGTCACTTTGAGGGTTTAAAAAGTGGTTATTCAACATGAGGCACGATCCAATTGACATTTTGAATCATTTTTGGTACAGTCCAAAAAACCAATTTTCGGATGAAAAACGATGACTCCGGATATGTCGAACGTTCCCAAAATGGTCTATAATGGTGAAATTTTAACATTTAATCTTTTGACTCTAAATGACTGTTGGATGTGAATTATGACTTTTTCAACTAAAATAAGTGTGTTTAAAGTCATTTCTGTGCCTGAAACGGGTCAAAATTGAAGCTTTTGAGTAAGCAAAACTCTGTAAAAATGGCAATTTTGGTCACTGTGAGGGTTTAAAAAGTGGTTATTCAACATGAGGCACGATCCAATTGACATTTTGAATCATTTTTGGTACAGTCCAAAAAATCAATTTTCGGATGAAAAACGATGACTCCGGACATGTCGAACGTTCCCAAAATGGTCTATAATATTGAAATTTTAACATTTAATCTTTTGACTCTAAATGACTGTTGGATGTGAATTATGACTTTTTCAACTAAAATAAGTCTGTTTAAAGTCATTTCTGTGACTGAAATGGGTCAAAATTGAAGCTTTTAAATAAGCAAAACTCTGTATAAAATGGCCATTTTGGTCACTGTGAGGGTTTAAAAAGTGGTTATTCAACATGAGGCACGATCCAATTGACATTTTGAATCATTTTTGGTACAGTCCAAAAAATCAATTTTCGGATGAAAAACGATGACTCCGGACATGTCGAACGTTCCCAAAATGGTCTATAATATTGAAATTTTAACATTTAATCTTTTGACTCTAAATGACTGTTGGATGTGAATTATGACTTTTTCAACTAAAATAAGTCTGTTTAAAGTCATTTCTGTGACTGAAATGGGTCAAAATTGAAGCTTTTAAATAGGCAAAACTCTGTATAAAATGGCCATTTTGGTCACTGTGAGGGTTTAAAAAGTGGTTATTCAACATGAGGCACGATCCAATTGACATTTTGAATCATTTTTGGTACAGTCCAAAAAATCAATTTTCGGATGAAAAACGATGACTCCGGACATGTCGAACGTTCCCAAAATGGCCTATAATGATGAAATTTTAACATTTAATCTTTTGACTCTAAATGACTGTTGGATGTGAATTATAACTTTTTCAACTAAAATAAGTCTGTTTAAAGTCATTTCTGTGCCTGAAACGGGTCAAAATTGAAGCTTTTGAGTAAGCAAAACTCTGTAAAAATGGCAATTTTGGTCACTGTGAGGGTTTAAAAAGTGGTTATTCAACATGAGGCACGATCCAATTGACATTTTGAATCATTTTTGGTACAGTCCAAAAAATCAATTTTCGGATGAAAAACGATGACTCCGGACATGTCGAACGTTCCCAAAATGGTCTATAATATTGAAATTTTAACATTTAATCTTTTGACTCTAAATGACTGTTGGATGTGAATTATGACTTTTTCAACTAAAATAAGTCTGTTTAAAGTCATTTCTGTGACTGAAATGGGTCAAAATTGAAGCTTTTAAATAAGCAAAACTCTGTATAAAATGGCCATTTTGGTCACTGTGAGGGTTTAAAAAGTGGTTATTCAACATGAGGCACGATCCAATTGACATTTTGAATCATTTTTGGTACAGTCCAAAAAATCAATTTTCGGATGAAAAACGATGACTCCGGACATGTCGAACGTTCCCAAAATGGCCTATAATGATGAAATTTTAACATTTAATCTTTTGACTCTAAATGACTGTTGGATGTGAATTATAACTTTTTCAACTAAAATAAGTCTGTTTAAAGTCATTTCTGTGCCTGAAACGGGTCAAAATTGAAGCTTTTGAGTAAGCAAAACTCTGTAAAAATGGCAATTTTGGTCACTGTGAGGGTTTAAAAAGTGGTTATTCAACATGAGGCACGATCCAATTGACATTTTGAATCATTTTTGGAACAGTCCAAAAAATCAATTTTCGGATGAAAAACGATGACTCCGGACATGTCGAACGTTCCCAAAATGGTCTATAATGATGAAATTTTAACATTTAATCTTTTGACTCTAAATGACTGTTGGATGTGAATTATGACTTTTTCAACTAAAATAAGTGTGTTTAAAGTCATTTCTGTGACTGAAACGGGTCAAAATTGAAGCTTTTGAGTTAGCAAAACTCTGTAAAATGGCCATTTTGGTCACTTTGAGGGTTTAAAAAGTGGTTATTCAACATGAGGCACGATCCAATTGACATTTTGAATCATTTTTGGTACAGTCCAAAAAATCAATTTTCGGATGAAAAACGATGACTCCGGACATGTCGAACGTTCCCAAAATGGTCTATAATGATGAAATTTTAACATTTAATCTTTTGACTCTAAATGACTGTTGGATGTGAATTATGACAATTTCAACTAAAATAAGTGTGTTTAAAGTCATTTCTGTGCCTGAAACGACAGAAATGATTTAAACACACTTATTTTGTTGAAAAAGTCATAATTCACATTTAAGTCATTTAGAGTCAAAAGATTAATGTTAAAATGGATTTCATCATTATAGACCATTTTGGGAACGTTGACATTGTCCAAAAAATCAATTTTCGGATGAAAAACGATGACTCCGGACATGTCGAACGTTCCCAAAATGGTCTATAATGATGAAATTTTAACATTTAATCTTTTGACTCTAAATGACTGTTGGATGTGAATTATGACAATTTCAACTAAAATAAGTGTGTTTAAAGTCATTTCTGTGACTGAAACGGGTCAAAATTGAAGCTTTTAAATAAGCAAAACTCTGTAAAAATGGCAATTTTGGTCACTGTGAGGGTTTAAAATGTGGTTATTCAACATGAGGCACGATCCAATTGACATTTTGAATCATTTTTGGTACAGTCCGAAAAATCCATTTTCGGATGAAAAACGATGACTCCGGACATGTCGAACGTTCCCAAAATGGTCTATAATGATGAAATTTTAACATTTAATCTTTTGACTCTAAATGACTGTTGGATGTGAATTATGACTTTTTAAACTAAAATAAGTGTGTTTAAAGTCATTTCTGTGACTGAAACGGGTCAAAATTGAAGCTTTTGAGTAAGCAAAACTCTGTAAAAATGGCCATTTTGGTCACTTTGAGGGTTTAAAAAGTGATTATTCAACATGAGGCACGATCCAATTGACATTTTGAATCATTTTTGGTACAGTCCAAAAAATCAATTTTCGGATGAAAAACGATGACTCCGGACATGTCGAACGTTTCCCAAAATGGTCTATAATGATGAAATTTTAACATTTAATCTTTTGACTCTAAATGACTGTTGGATGTGAATTATGACAATTTCAACTAAAATAAGTGTGTTTAAAGTCATTTCTGTGACTGAAAAGGGTCAAAATTGAAGCTTTTAAATAAGCAAAACTCTGTAAAAATTGCCATTTTAGTCACTGTGAGGGTTTAAAATGTGGTTATTCAACATGAGGCACGATCCAATTGACATTTTGAATCATTTTTGGTACAGTCCAAAAAATTAATTTTCGGATGAAAAACGATGACTCCGGACATGTCGAACGTTCCCAAAATGGTCTATAATATTGAAATTTTAACATTTAATCTTTTGACTCTAAATGACTGTTGGATGTGAATTATGACTTTTTCAACTAAAATAAGTGTGTTTAAAGTCATTTCTGTGACTGAAATGGGTCAAAATTGAAGCTTTTAAATAAGCAAAACTCTGTATAAAATGGCCATTTTGGTCACTGTGAGGGTTTAAAAAGTGGTTATTCAACATGAGGCACGATCCAATTGACATTTTGAATCATTTTTGGTACAGTCCAAAAAATCAATTTTCGGATGAAAAACGATGACTCCGGACATGTCGAACGTTCCCAAAATGGCCTATAATGATGAAATTTTAACATTTAATCTTTTGACTCTAAATGACTGTTGGATGTGAATTATGACTTTTTCAACTAAAATAAGTCTGTTTAAAGTCATTTCTGTGCTGAAACGGGTCAAAATTGAAGCTTTTGAGTAAGCAAAACTCTGTAAAAATGGCAATTTTGGTCACTGTGAGGGTTTAAAAAGTGGTTATTCAACATGAGGCACGATCCAATTGACATTTTGAATCATTTTTGGTACAGTCCAAAAAATCAATTTTCGGATGAAAAACGATGACTCCGGACATGTCGAACGTTCCCAAAATGGTCTATAATGATGAAATTTTAACATTTAATCTTTTGACTCTAAATGACTGTTGGATGTGAATTATGACTTTTTCAACTAAAATAAGTGTGTTTAAAGTCATTTCTGTGACTGAAACGGGTCAAAATTGAAGCTTTTGAGTTAGCAAAACTCTGTAAAATGGCCATTTTGGTCACTTTGAGGGTTTAAAAAGTGGTTATTCAACATGAGGCACGATCCAATTGACATTTTGAATCATTTTTGGTACAGTCCAAAAAATCAATTTTCGGATGAAAAACGATGACTCCGGACATGTCGAACGTTCCCAAAATGGTCTATAATGATGAAATTTTAACATTTAATCTTTTGACTCTAAATGACTGTTGGATGTGAATTGTGACAATTTCAACTAAAATAAGTGTGTTTAAAGTCATTTCTGTGACTGAAACGGGTCAAAATTGAAGCTTTTAAATAAGCAAAACTCTGTAAAAATGGCCATTTTGGTCAGTGTGAGGGTTTAAAATGTGGTTATTCAACATGAGGCACGATCCAATTGACATTTTGAATCATTTTTGGTACAGTCCAAAAAATCAATTTTCGGATGAAAAACGATGACTGCGGACATGTCGAACGTTCCCAAAATGGTCTATAATATTGAAATTTTAACATTTAATCTTTTGACTCTAAATGACTGTTGGATGTGAATTATCACTTTTTCAACTAAAATAAGTCTGTTTAAAGTCATTTCTGTGACTGAAATGGGTCAAAATTGAAGCTTTTAAATAAGCAAAACGTTGTATAAAATGGCCATTTTGGTCACTGTGAGGGTTTAAAAAGTGGTTATTCAACATGAGGCACGATCCAATTGACATTTTGAATCATTTTTGGTACAGTCCAAAAAATCAATTTTCGGATGAAAAACGATGACTCCGGACATGTCGAACGTTCCCAAAATGGCCTTTAATGATGAAATTTTAACATTTAATCTTTTGACTCTAAATGACTGTTGGATGTGAATTATGACTTTTTCAACTAAAATAAGTCTGTTTAAAGTCATTTCTGTGCCTGAAACGGGTCAAAATTGAAGCTTTTGAGTAAGCAAAACTCTGTAAAAATGGCAATTTTGGTCACTGTGAGGGTTTAAAAAGTGGTTATTCAACATGAGGCATGATCCAATTGACATTTTGAATCATTTTTGGTACAGTCCAAAAAATCAATTTTCGGATGAAAAACGATGACTCCGGACATGTCGAACGTTCCCAAAATGGTCTATAATGATGAAATTTTAACATTTAATCTTTTGACTCTAAATGACTGTTGGATGTGAATTATGACTTTTTCAACTAAAATAAGTGTGTTTAAAGTCATTTCTGTGACTGAAACGGGTCAAAATTGAAGCTTTTGAGTTAGCAAAACTCAGTAAAATGGCCATTTTGGTCACTTTGAGGGTTTAAAAGTGGTTATTCAACATGAGGCACGATCCAATTGACATTTTGAATCATTTTTGGTACAGTCCAAAAAATCAATTTTCGGATGAAAAACGATGACTCCGGACATGTCGAACGTTCCCAAAATGGTCTATAATGATGAAATTTTAACATTTAATCTTTTGACTCTAAATGACTGTTGGATGTGAATTATGACAATTTCAACTAAAATAAGTGTGTTTAAAGTCATTTCTGTGACTGAAACGGGTCAAAATTGAAGCTTTTAAATAAGCAAAACTCTGTAAAAATGGCCATTTTGGTCACTGTGAGGGTTTAAAATGTGGATATTCAACATGAGGCACGATCCAATTGACATTTTGAATCATTTTTGGTACAGTCCAAAAAATCAATTTTCGGATGAAAAACGATGACTCCGGACATGTCGAACGTTCCCAAAATGGTCTTAATGATGAAATTTTAACATTTAATCTTTTGACTCTAAATGACTGTTGGATGTGAATTATGACAATTTCAACTAAAATAAGTGTGTTTAAAGTCATTTCTGTGACTGAAACGGGTCAAAATTGAAGCTTTTAAATAAGCAAAACTCTGTAAAAATGGCAATTTTGGTCACTGTGAGGGTTTAAAATGTGGTTATTCAACATGAGGCACGATCCAATTGACATTTTGAATCATTTTTGGTACAGTCCAAAAAATCCATTTTCGGATGAAAAACGATGACTCCGGACATGTCGAACGTTCCCAAAATGGTCTATAATGATGAAATTTTAACATTTAATCTTTTGACTCTAAATGACTGTTGGATGTGAATTATCACTTTTTCAACTAAAATAAGTCTGTTTAAAGTCATTTCTGTGACTGAAACGGGTCAAAATTGAAGCTTTTGAGTAAGCAAAACTCTGTAAAAATGGCCATTTTGGTCACTTTGAGGGTTTAAAAAGTGGTTATTCAACATGAGGCACGATCCAATTGACATTTTGAATTATTTTTGGTACAGTCCAAAAAATCAATTTTCGGATGAAAAACGATGACTCCGGACATGTCGAACGTTCCCAAAATGGTCTATAATGATGAAATTTTAACATTTAATCTTTTGACTCTAAAGGACTGTTGGATGTGAATTATGACAATTTCAACTAAAATAAGTGTGTTTAAAGTCATTTCGGTGACTGAAAAGGGTCAAAATTGAAGCTTTTAAATATGCAAAACTCTGTAAAAATGGCCATTTTGGTCACTGTGAGGGTTTAAAATGTGGATATTCAACATGAGGCACGATCCAATTGACATTTTGAATCATTTTTGGTACAGTCCAAAAAATCAATTTTCGGATGAAAAACGATGACTCCGGACATGTCGAACGTTGCCAAAATGGCCTATAATGATGAAATTTTAACATTTAATCTTTTGACTCTAAATGACTGTTGGATGTGAATTATGACTTTTTCAACTAAAATAAGTCTGTTTAAAGTCATTTCTGTGCCTGAAACGGGTCAAAATTGAAGCTTTTGAGTTAGCAAAACTCTGTAAAATGGCCATTTTGGTCACTTTGAGGGTTTAAAAAGTGGTTATTCAACATGGAGGCACGATCCAATTGACATTTTGAATCATTTTTGGTACAGTCCAAAAAATCAATTTTCGGATGAAAAACGATGACTCCGGACATGTCGAACGTTCCAAAATGGTCTATAATGATGAAATTTTAACATTTAATCTTTTGACTCTAAAGGACTGTTGGATGTGAATTATGACTTTTTCAACTAAAATAAGTGTGTTTAAAGTCATTTCGGTGACTGAAAAGGGTCAAAATTGAAGCTTTTAAATATGCAAAACTCTGTAAAAATGGCCATTTTGGTCACTTTGAGGGTTTAAAAAGTGGTTATTCAACATGAGGCACGATCCAATTGACATTTTGAATCATTTTTGGTACAGTCCAAAAAATCAATTTTCGGATGAAAAACGATGACTCCGGACATGTCGAACGTTCCCAAAATGGCCTATAATGATGAAATTTTAACATTTAATCTTTTGACTCTAAATGACTGTTGGATGTGAATTATAACTTTTTCAACTAAAATAAGTCTGTTTAAAGTCATTTCTGTGCCTGAAACGGGTCAAAATTGAAGCTTTTGAGTAAGCAAAACTCTGTAAAAATGGCAATTTTGGTCACTGTGAGGGTTTAAAAAGTGGTTATTCAACATGAGGCACGATCCAATTGACATTTTGAATCATTTTTGGTACAGTCCAAAAAATCAATTTTCGGATGAAAAACGATGACTCCGGACATGTCGAACGTTCCCAAAATGGTCTATAATGATGAAATTTTAACATTTAATCTTTTGACTCTAAATGACTGTTGGATGTGAATTATGACTTTTTCAACTAAAATAAGTCTGTTTAAAGTCATTTCTGTGACTGAAATGGGTCAAAATTGAAGCTTTTAAATAAGCAAAACTCTGTATAAAATGGCCATTTTGGTCACTGTGAGGGTTTAAAAAGTGGTTATTCAACATGAGGCACGATCCAATTGACATTTTGAATCATTTTTGGTACAGTCCAAAAAATCAATTTTCGGATGAAAAACGATGACTCCGGACATGTCGAACATTCCCAAAATGGCCTATAATGATGAAATTTTAACATTTAATCTTTTGACTCTAAATGACTGTTGGATGTGAATTATAACTTTTTCAACTAAAATAAGTCTGTTTAAAGTCATTTCTGTGCCTGAAACGGGTCAAAATTGAAGCTTTTGAGTAAGCAAAACTCTGTAAAAATGGCAATTTTGGTCACTGTGAGGGTTTAAAAAGTGGTTATTCAACATGAGGCACGATCCAATTGACATTTTGAATCATTTTTGGTACAGTCCAAAAAATCAATTTTCGGATGAAAAACGATGACTCCGGACATGTCGAACGTTCCCAAAATGGTCTATAATATTGAAATTTTAACATTTAATCTTTTGACTCTAAATGACTGTTGGATGTGAATTATGACTTTTTCAACTAAAATAAGTCTGTTTAAAGTCATTTCTGTGACTGAAATGGGTCAAAATTGAAGCTTTTAAATAAGCAAAACTCTGTATAAAATGGCCATTTTGGTCACTGTGAGGGTTTAAAAAGTGGTTATTCAACATGAGGCACGATCCAATTGACATTTTGAATCATTTTTGGTACAGTCCAAAAAATCAATTTTCGGATGAAAAACGATGACTCCGGACATGTCGAACGTTCCCAAAATGGCCTATAATGATGAAATTTTAACATTTAATCTTTTGACTCTAAATGACTGTTGGATGTGAATTATAACTTTTTCAACTAAAATAAGTCTGTTTAAAGTCATTTCTGTGCCTGAAACGGGTCAAAATTGAAGCTTTTGAGTAAGCAAAACTCTGTAAAAATGGCAATTTTGGTCACTGTGAGGGTTTAAAAAGTGGTTATTCAACATGAGGCACGATCCAATTGACATTTTGAATCATTTTTGGTACAGTCCAAAAAATCAATTTTCGGATGAAAAACGATGACTCCGGACATGTCGAACGTTCCCAAAATGGTCTATAATGATGAAATTTTAACATTTAATCTTTTGACTCTAAATGACTGTTGGATGTGAATTATGACTTTTTCAACTAAAATAAGTGTGTTTAAAGTCATTTCTGTGACTGAAACGGGTCAAAATTGAAGCTTTTGAGTTAGCAAAACTCTGTAAAATGGCCATTTTGGTCACTTTGAGGGTTTAAAAAGTGGTTATTCAACATGAGGCACGATCCAATTGACATTTTGAATCATTTTTGGTACAGTCCAAAAAATCAATTTTCGGATGAAAAACGATGACTCCGGACATGTCGAACGTTCCCAAAATGGTCTATAATGATGAAATTTTAACATTTAATCTTTTGACTCTAAATGACTGTTGGATGTGAATTATGACAATTTCAACTAAAATAAGTGTGTTTAAAGTCATTTCTGTGACTGAAACGGGTCAAAATTGAAGCTTTTAAATAAGCAAAACTCTGTAAAAATGGCAATTTTGGTCACTGTGAGGGTTTAAAATGTGGTTATTCAACATGAGGCACGATCCAATTGACATTTTGAATCATTTTTGGTACAGTCCGAAAAATCCATTTTCGGATGAAAAACGATGACTCCGGACATGTCGAACGTTCCCAAAATGGTCTATAATGATGAAATTTTAACATTTAATCTTTTGACTCTAAATGACTGTTGGATGTGAATTATGACTTTTTAAACTAAAATAAGTGTGTTTAAAGTCATTTCTGTGACTGAAACGGGTCAAAATTGAAGCTTTTGAGTAAGCAAAACTCTGTAAAAATGGCCATTTTGGTCACTTTGAGGGTTTAAAAAGTGATTATTCAACATGAGGCACGATCCAATTGACATTTTGAATCATTTTTGGTACAGTCCAAAAAATCAATTTTCGGATGAAAAACGATGACTCCGGACATGTCGAACGTTTCCCAAAATGGTCTATAATGATGAAATTTTAACATTTAATCTTTTGACTCTAAATGACTGTTGGATGTGAATTATGACAATTTCAACTAAAATAAGTGTGTTTAAAGTCATTTCTGTGACTGAAAAGGGTCAAAATTGAAGCTTTTAAATAAGCAAATCTCTGTAAAAATTGCCATTTTAGTCACTGTGAGGGTTTAAAATGTGGTTATTCAACATGAGGCACGATCCAATTGACATTTTGAATCATTTTTGGTACAGTCCAAAAAATCAATTTTCGGATGAAAAACGATGACTCCGGACATGTCGAACGTTCCCAAAATGGCCTATAATGATGAAATTTTAACATTTAATCTTTTGACTCTAAATGACTGTTGGATGTGAATTATGACTTTTTCAACTAAAATAAGTCTGTTTAAAGTCATTTCTGTGCCTGAAACGGGTCAAAATTGAAGCTTTTGAGTAAGCAAAACTCTGTAAAAATGGCAATTTTGGTCACTGTGAGGGTTTAAAAAGTGGTTATTCAACATGAGGCACGATCCAATTGACATTTTGAATCATTTTTGGTAGTCCAAAAAATCAATTTTCGGATGAAAAACGATGACTCCGGACATGTCGAACGTTCCCAAAATGGTCTATAATGATGAAATTTTAACATTTAATCTTTTGACTCTAAATGACTGTTGGATGTGAATTATGACTTTTTCAACTAAAATAAGTGTGTTTAAAGTCATTTCTGTGACTGAAACGGGTCAAAATTGAAGCTTTTGAGTTAGCAAAACTCTGTAAAATGGCCATTTTGGTCACTTTGAGGGTTTAAAAAGTGGTTATTCAACATGAGGCACGATCCAATTGACATTTTGAATCATTTTTGGTACAGTCCAAAAAATCAATTTTCGGATGAAAAACGATGACTCCGGACATGTCGAACGTTCCCAAAATGGTCTATAATGATGAAATTTTAACATTTAATCTTTTGACTCTAAATGACTGTTGGATGTGATTTGTGACAATTTCAACTAAAATAAGTGTGTTTAAAGTCATTTCTGTGACTGAAACGGGTCAAAATTGAAGCTTTTAAATAAGCAAAACTCTGTAAAAATGGCCATTTTGGTCAGTGTGAGGGTTTAAAATGTGGTTATTCAACATGAGGCACGATCCAATTGACATTTTGAATCATTTTTGGTACAGTCCAAAAACATCAATTTTCGGATGAAAAACGATGACTGCGGACATGTCGAACGTTCCCAAAATGGTCTATAATATTGAAATTTTAACATTTAATCTTTTGACTCTAAATGACTGTTGGATGTGAATTATCACTTTTTCAACTAAAATAAGTCTGTTTAACGTCATTTCTGTGACTGAAATGGGTCAAAATTGAAGCTTTTAAATAAGCAAAACGTTGTATAAAATGGCCATTTTGGTCACTGTGAGGGTTTAAAAAGTGGTTATTCAACATGAGGCACGATCCAATTGACATTTTGAATCATTTTTGGTACAGTCCAAAAAATCAATTTTCGGATGAAAAACGATGACTCCGGACATGTCGAACGTTCCCAAAATGGCCTTTAATGATGAAATTTTAACATTTAATCTTTTGACTCTAAATGACTGTTGGATGTGAATTATGACTTTTTCAACTAAAATAAGTCTGTTTAAAGTCATTTCTGTGCCTGAAACGGGTCAAAATTGAAGCTTTTGAGTAAGCAAAACTCTGTAAAAATGGCACTTTTTTGGTCACTGTGAGGGTTTAAAAAGTGGTTATTCAACATGAGGCACGATCCAATTGACATTTTGAATCATTTTTGGTACAGTCCAAAAAATCAATTTTCGGATGAAAAACGATGACTCCGGACATGTCGAACGTTCCCAAAATGGTCTATAATGATGAAATTTTAACATTTAATCTTTTGACTCTAAATGACTGTTGGATGTGAATTATGACTTTTTCAACTAAAATAAGTGTGTTTAAAGTCATTTCTGTGACTGAAACGGGTCAAAATTGAAGCTTTTGAGTTAGCAAAACTCAGTAAAATGGCCATTTTGGTCACTTTGAGGGTTTAAAAAGTGGTTATTCAACATGAGGCACGATCCAATTGACATTTTGAATCATTTTTGGTACAGTCCAAAAAATCAATTTTCGGATGAAAAACGATGACTCCGGACATGTCGAACGTTTCCCAAAATGGTCTATAATGATGAAATTTTAACATTTAATCTTTTGACTCTAAATGACTGTTGGATGTGAATTATGACAATTTCAACTAAAATAAGTGTGTTTAAAGTCATTTCTGTGACTGAAAAGGGTCAAAATTGAAGCTTTTAAATAAGCAAAACTCTGTAAAAATTGCCATTTTAGTCACTGTGAGGGTTTAAAATGTGGTTATTCAACATGAGGCACGATCCAATTGACATTTTGAATCATTTTTGGTACAGTCCAAAAAATTAATTTTCGGATGAAAAACGATGACTCCGGACATGTCGAACGTTCCCAAAATGGTCTATAATATTGAAATTTTAACATTTAATCTTTTGACTCTAAATGACTGTTGGATGTGAATTATGACTTTTTCAACTAAAATAAGTGTGTTTAAAGTCATTTCTGTGACTGAAATGGGTCAAAATTGAAGCTTTTAAATAAGCAAAACTCTGTATAAAATGGCTATTTTGGTCACTGTGAGGGTTTAAAAAGTGGTTATTCAACATGAGGCACGATCCAATTGACATTTTGAATCATTTTTGGTACAGTCCAAAAAATCAATTTTCGGATGAAAAACGATGACTCCGGACATGTCGAACGTTCCCAAAATGGCCTATAATGATGAAATTTTAACATTTAATCTTTTGACTCTAAATGACTGTTGGATGTGAATTATGACTTTTTCAACTAAAATAAGTCTGTTTAAAGTCATTTCTGTGCCTGAAACGGGTCAAAATTGAAGCTTTTGAGTAAGCAAAACTCTGTAAAAATGGCAATTTTGGTCACTGTGAGGGTTTAAAAAGTGGTTATTCAACATGAGGCACGATCCAATTGACATTTTGAATCATTTTTGGTACAGTCCAAAAAATCAATTTTCGGATGAAAAACGATGACTCCGGACATGTCGAACGTTCCCAAAATGGTCTATAATGATGAAATTTTAACATTTAATCTTTTGACTCTAAATGACTGTTGGATGTGAATTATGACTTTTTCAACTAAAATAAGTGTGTTTAAAGTCATTTCTGTGACTGAAACGGGTCAAAATTGAAGCTTTTGAGTTAGCAAAACTCTGTAAAATGGCCATTTTGGTCACTTTGAGGGTTTAAAAAGTGGTTATTCAACATGAGGCACGATCCAATTGACATTTTGAATCATTTTTGGTACAGTCCAAAAAATCAATTTTCGGATGAAAAACGATGACTCCGGACATGTCGAACGTTCCCAAAATGGTCTATAATGATGAAATTTTAACATTTAATCTTTTGACTCTAAATGACTGTTGGATGTGAATTGTGACAATTTCAACTAAAATAAGTGTGTTTAAAGTCATTTCTGTGACTGAAACGGGTCAAAATTGAAGCTTTTAAATAAGCAAAACTCTGTAAAAATGGCCATTTTGGTCAGTGTGAGGGTTTAAAATGTGGTTATTCAACATGAGGCACGATCCAATTGACATTTTGAATCATTTTTGGTACAGTCCAAAAAATCAATTTTCGGATGAAAAACGATGACTGCGGACATGTCGAACGTTCCCAAAATGGTCTATAATATTGAAATTTTAACATTTAATCTTTTGACTGTAAATGACTGTTGGATGTGAATTATCACTTTTTCAACTAAAATAAGTCTGTTTAAAGTCATTTCTGTGACTGAAATGGGTCAAAATTGAAGCTTTTAAATAAGCAAAACGTTGTATAAAATGGCCATTTTGGTCACTGTGAGGGTTTAAAAAGTGGTTATTCAACATGAGGCACGATCCAATTGACATTTTGAATCATTTTTGGTACAGTCCAAAAAATCAATTTTCGGATGAAAAACGATGACTCCGGACATGTCGAACGTTCCCAAAATGGTCTATAATATTGAAATTTTAACATTTAATCTTTTGACTCTAAATGACTGTTGGATGTGAATTATGACTTTTTCAACTAAAATAAGTCTGTTTAAAGTCATTTCTGTGACTGAAATGGGTCAAAATTGAAGCTTTTAAATAAGCAAAACTCTGTATAAAATGGCCATTTTGGTCACTGTGAGGGTTTAAAAAGTGGTTATTCAACATGAGGCACGATC
Source organism: Lissotriton vulgaris (assembly GCF_964263255.1). Classification (NCBI taxonomy): domain Eukaryota; kingdom Metazoa; phylum Chordata; class Amphibia; order Caudata; family Salamandridae; genus Lissotriton; species Lissotriton vulgaris. Next base: position 15,789 of record NW_028248757.1, read on the forward strand.
CAATTGACATTTTGAATCATTTTTGGTACAGTCCAAAAAATCAATTTTCGGATGAAAAACGATGACTCCGGACATGTCGAACGTTCCCAAAATGGCCTATAATGATGAAATTTTAACATTTAATCTTTTGACTCTAAATGACTGTTGGATGTGAATTATAACTTTTTCAACTAAAATAAGTCTGTTTAAAGTCATTTCTGTGCCTGAAACGGGTCAAAATTGAAGCTTTTGAGTAAGCAAAACTCTGTAAAAATGGCAATTTTGGTCACTGTGAGGGTTTAAAAAGTGGTTATTCAACATGAGGCACGATCCAATTGACATTTTGAATCATTTTTGGAACAGTCCAAAAAATCAATTTTCGGATGAAAAACGATGACTCCGGACATGTCGAACGTTCCCAAAATGGTCTATAATGATGAAATTTTAACATTTAATCTTTTGACTCTAAATGACTGTTGGATGTGAATTATGACTTTTTCAACTAAAATAAGTGTGTTTAAAGTCATTTCTGTGACTGAAACGGGTCAAAATTGAAGCTTTTGAGTTAGCAAAACTCTGTAAAATGGCCATTTTGGTCACTTTGAGGGTTTAAAAAGTGGTTATTCAACATGAGGCACGATCCAATTGACATTTTGAATCATTTTTGGTACAGTCCAAAAAATCAATTTTCGGATGAAAAACGATGACTCCGGACATGTCGAACGTTCCCAAAATGGTCTATAATGATGAAATTTTAACATTTAATCTTTTGACTCTAAATGACTGTTGGATGTGAATTGTGACAATTTCAACTAAAATAAGTGTGTTTAAAGTCATTTCTGTGACTGAAACGGGTCAAAATTGAAGCTTTTAAATAAGCAAAACTCTGTAAAAATGGCCATTTTGGTCAGTGTGAGGGTTTAAAATGTGGTTATTCAACATGAGGCACGATCCAATTGACATTTTGAATCATTTTTGGTACAGTCCAAAAAATCAATTTTCGGATGAAAAACGATGACTGCGGACATGTCGAACGTTCCCAAAATGGTCTATAATATTGAAATTTTAACATTTAATCTTTTGACTCTAAATGACTGTTGGATGTGAATTATCACTTTTTCAACTAAAATAAGTCTGTTTAAAGTCATTTCTGTGACTGAAATGGGTCAAAATTGAAGCTTTTAAATAAGCAAAACGTTGTATAAAATGGCCATTTTGGTCACTGTGAGGGTTTAAAAAGTGGTTATTCAACATGAGGCACGATCCAATTGACATTTTGAATCATTTTTGGTACAGTCCAAAAAATCAATTTTCGGATGAAAAACGATGACTCCGGACATGTCGAACGTTCCCAAAATGGCCTTTAATGATGAAATTTTAACATTTAATCTTTTGACTCTAAATGACTGTTGGATGTGAATTATGACTTTTTCAACTAAAATAAGTCTGTTTAAAGTCATTTCTGTGCCTGAAACGGGTCAAAATTGAAGCTTTTGAGTAAGCAAAACTCTGTAAAAATGGCAATTTTGGTCACTGTGAGGGTTTAAAAAGTGGTTATTCAACATGAGGCACGATCCAATTGACATTTTGAATCATTTTTGGTACAGTCCAAAAAATCAATTTTCGGATGAAAAACGATGACTCCGGACATGTCGAACGTTCCCAAAATGGTCTATAATGATGAAATTTTAACATTTAATCTTTTGACTCTAAATGACTGTTGGATGTGAATTATGACTTTTTCAACTAAAATAAGTGTGTTTAAAGTCATTTCTGTGACTGAAACGGGTCAAAATTGAAGCTTTTGAGTTAGCAAAACTCAGTAAAATGGCCATTTTGGTCACTTTGAGGGTTTAAAAAGTGGTTATTCAACATGAGGCACGATCCAATTGACATTTTGAATCATTTTTGGTACAGTCCAAAAAATCAATTTTCGGATGAAAAACGATGACTCCGGACATGTCGAACGTTCCCAAAATGGTCTATAATGATGAAATTTTAACATTTAATCTTTTGACTCTAAATGACTGTTGGATGTGAATTATGACAATTTCAACTAAAATAAGTGTGTTTAAAGTCATTTCTGTGACTGAAACGGGTCAAAATTGAAGCTTTTAAATAAGCAAAACTCTGTAAAAATGGCCATTTTGGTCACTGTGAGGGTTTAAAATGTGGATATTCAACATGAGGCACGATCCAATTGACATTTTGAATCATTTTTGGTACAGTCCAAAAAATCAATTTTCGGATGAAAAACGATGACTCCGGACATGTCGAACGTTCCCAAAATGGTCTTAATGATGAAATTTTAACATTTAATCTTTTGACTCTAAATGACTGTTGGATGTGAATTATGACAATTTCAACTAAAATAAGTGTGTTTAAAGTCATTTCTGTGACTGAAACGGGTCAAAATTGAAGCTTTTAAATAAGCAAAACTCTGTAAAAATGGCAATTTTGGTCACTGTGAGGGTTTAAAATGTGGTTATTCAACATGAGGCACGATCCAATTGACATTTTGAATCATTTTTGGTACAGTCCAAAAAATCCATTTTCGGATGAAAAACGATGACTCCGGACATGTCGAACGTTCCCAAAATGGTCTATAATGATGAAATTTTAACATTTAATCTTTTGACTCTAAATGACTGTTGGATGTGAATTATCACTTTTTCAACTAAAATAAGTCTGTTTAAAGTCATTTCTGTGACTGAAACGGGTCAAAATTGAAGCTTTTGAGTAAGCAAAACTCTGTAAAAATGGCCATTTTGGTCACTTTGAGGGTTTAAAAAGTGGTTATTCAACATGAGGCACGATCCAATTGACATTTTGAATTATTTTTGGTACAGTCCAAAAAATCAATTTTCGGATGAAAAACGATGACTCCGGACATGTCGAACGTTCCCAAAATGGTCTATAATGATGAAATTTTAACATTTAATCTTTTGACTCTAAAGGACTGTTGGATGTGAATTATGACAATTTCAACTAAAATAAGTGTGTTTAAAGTCATTTCGGTGACTGAAAAGGGTCAAAATTGAAGCTTTTAAATATGCAAAACTCTGTAAAAATGGCCATTTTGGTCACTGTGAGGGTTTAAAATGTGGATATTCAACATGAGGCACGATCCAATTGACATTTTGAATCATTTTTGGTACAGTCCAAAAAATCAATTTTCGGATGAAAAACGATGACTCCGGACATGTCGAACGTTGCCAAAATGGCCTATAATGATGAAATTTTAACATTTAATCTTTTGACTCTAAATGACTGTTGGATGTGAATTATGACTTTTTCAACTAAAATAAGTCTGTTTAAAGTCATTTCTGTGCCTGAAACGGGTCAAAATTGAAGCTTTTGAGTTAGCAAAACTCTGTAAAATGGCCATTTTGGTCACTTTGAGGGTTTAAAAAGTGGTTATTCAACATGAGGCACGATCCAATTGACATTTTGAATCATTTTTGGTACAGTCCAAAAAATCAATTTTCGGATGAAAAACGATGACTCCGGACATGTCGAACGTTCCCAAAATGGTCTATAATGATGAAATTTTAACATTTAATCTTTTGACTCTAAAGGACTGTTGGATGTGAATTATGACTTTTTCAACTAAAATAAGTCTGTTTAAAGTCATTTCGGTGACTGAAAAGGGTCAAAATTGAAGCTTTTAAATATGCAAAACTCTGTAAAAATGGCCATTTTGGTCACTTTGAGGGTTTAAAAAGTGGTTATTCAACATGAGGCACGATCCAATTGACATTTTGAATCATTTTTGGTACAGTCCAAAAAATCAATTTTCGGATGAAAAACGATGACTCCGGACATGTCGAACGTTCCCAAAATGGCCTATAATGATGAAATTTTAACATTTAATCTTTTGACTCTAAATGACTGTTGGATGTGAATTATAACTTTTTCAACTAAAATAAGTCTGTTTAAAGTCATTTCTGTGCCTGAAACGGGTCAAAATTGAAGCTTTTGAGTAAGCAAAACTCTGTAAAAATGGCAATTTTGGTCACTGTGAGGGTTTAAAAAGTGGTTATTCAACATGAGGCACGATCCAATTGACATTTTGAATCATTTTTGGTACAGTCCAAAAAATCAATTTTCGGATGAAAAACGATGACTCCGGACATGTCGAACGTTCCCAAAATGGTCTATAATGATGAAATTTTAACATTTAATCTTTTGACTCTAAATGACTGTTGGATGTGAATTATGACTTTTTCAACTAAAATAAGTCTGTTTAAAGTCATTTCTGTGACTGAAATGGGTCAAAATTGAAGCTTTTAAATAAGCAAAACTCTGTATAAAATGGCCATTTTGGTCACTGTGAGGGTTTAAAAAGTGGTTATTCAACATGAGGCACGATCCAATTGACATTTTGAATCATTTTTGGTACAGTCCAAAAAATCAATTTTCGGATGAAAAACGATGACTCCGGACATGTCGAACATTCCCAAAATGGCCTATAATGATGAAATTTTAACATTTAATCTTTTGACTCTAAATGACTGTTGGATGTGAATTATAACTTTTTCAACTAAAATAAGTCTGTTTAAAGTCATTTCTGTGCCTGAAACGGGTCAAAATTGAAGCTTTTGAGTAAGCAAAACTCTGTAAAAATGGCAATTTTGGTCACTGTGAGGGTTTAAAAAGTGGTTATTCAACATGAGGCACGATCCAATTGACATTTTGAATCATTTTTGGTACAGTCCAAAAAATCAATTTTCGGATGAAAAACGATGACTCCGGACATGTCGAACGTTCCCAAAATGGTCTATAATATTGAAATTTTAACATTTAAAATTTTGACTCTAAATGACTGTTGGATGTGAATTATGACTTTTTCAACTAAAATAAGTCTGTTTAAAGTCATTTCTGTGACTGAAATGGGTCAAAATTGAAGCTTTTAAATAAGCAAAACTCTGTATAAAATGGCCATTTTGGTCACTGTGAGGGTTTAAAAAGTGGTTATTCAACATGAGGCACGATCCAATTGACATTTTGAATCATTTTTGGTACAGTCCAAAAAATCAATTTTCGGATGAAAAACGATGACTCCGGACATGTCGAACGTTCCCAAAATGGCCTATAATGATGACATTTTAACATTTAATCTTTTGACTCTAAATGACTGTTGGATGTGAATTATAACTTTTTCAACTAAAATAAGTCTGTTTAAAGTCATTTCTGTGCCTGAAACGGGTCAAAATTGAAGCTTTTGAGTAAGCAAAACTCTGTAAAAATGGCAATTTTGGTCACTGTGAGGGTTTAAAAAGTGGTTATTCAACATGAGGCACGATCCAATTGACATTTTGAATCATTTTTGGTACAGTCCAAAAAATCAATTTTCGGATGAAAAACGATGACTCCGGACATGTCGAACGTTCCCAAAATGGTCTATAATGATGAAATTTTAACATTTAATCTTTTGACTCTAAATGACTGTTGGATGTGAATTATGACTTTTTCAACTAAAATAAGTGTGTTTAAAGTCATTTCTGTGACTGAAACGGGTCAAAATTGAAGCTTTTGAGTTAGCAAAACTCTGTAAAATGGCCATTTTGGTCACTTTGAGGGTTTAAAAAGTGGTTATTCAACATGAGGCACGATCCAATTGACATTTTGAATCATTTTTGGTACAGTCCAAAAAATCAATTTTCGGATGAAAAACGATGACTCCGGACATGTCGAACGTTCCCAAAATGGTCTATAATGATGAAATTTTAACATTTAATCTTTTGACTCTAAATGACTGTTGGATGTGAATTATGACAATTTCAACTAAAATAAGTGTGTTTAAAGTCATTTCTGTGCCTGAAACGGGTCAAAATTGAAGCTTTTAAATAAGCAAAACTCTGTAAAAATGGCCATTTTGGTCACTGTGAGGGTTTAAAATGTGGATATTCAACATGAGGCACGATCCAATTGACATTTTGAATCATTTTTGGTACAGTCCAAAAAATCAATTTTCGGATGAAAAACAATGACTCCGGACATGTCGAACGTTCCCAAAATGGTCTATAATGATGAAATTTTAACATTTAATCTTTTGACTCTAAATGACTGTTGGATGTGAATTATGACAATTTCAACTAAAATAAGTGTGTTTAAAGTCATTTCTGTGACTGAAACGGGTCAAAATTGAAGCTTTTAAATAAGCAAAACTCTGTAAAAATGGCAATTTTGGTCACTGTGAGGGTTTAAAATGTGGTTATTCAACATGAGGCACGATCCAATTGACATTTTGAATCATTTTTGGTACAGTCCGAAAAATCCATTTTCGGATGAAAAACGATGACTCCGGACATGTCGAACGTTCCCAAAATGGTCTATAATGATGAAATTTTAACATTTAATCTTTTGACTCTAAATGACTGTTGGATGTGAATTATGACTTTTTAAACTAAAATAAGTGTGTTTAAAGTCATTTCTGTGACTGAAACGGGTCAAAATTGAAGCTTTTGAGTAAGCAAAACTCTGTAAAAATGGCCATTTTGGTCACTTTGAGGGTTTAAAAAGTGATTATTCAACATGAGGCACGATCCAATTGACATTTTGAATCATTTTTGGTACAGTCCAAAAAATCAATTTTCGGATGAAAAACGATGACTCCGGACATGTCGAACGTTTCCCAAAATGGTCTATAATGATGAAATTTTAACATTTAATCTTTTGACTCTAAATGACTGTTGGATGTGAATTATGACAATTTCAACTAAAATAAGTGTGTTTAAAGTCATTTCTGTGACTGAAAAGGGTCAAAATTGAAGCTTTTAAATAAGCAAATCTCTGTAAAAATTGCCATTTTAGTCACTGTGAGGGTTTAAAATGTGGTTATTCAACATGAGGCACGATCCAATTGACATTTTGAATCATTTTTGGTACAGTCCAAAAAATTAATTTTCGGATGAAAAACGATGACTCCGGACATGTCGAACGTTCCCAAAATGGTCTATAATATTGAAATTTTAACATTTAATCTTTTGACTCTAAATGACTGTTGGATGTGAATTATGACTTTTTCAACTAAAATAAGTGTGTTTAAAGTCATTTCTGTGACTGAAATGGGTCAAAATTGAAGCTTTTAAATAAGCAAAACTCTGTATAAAATGGCCATTTTGGTCACTGTGAGGGTTTAAAAAGTGGTTATTCAACATGAGGCACGATCCAATTGACATTTTGAATCATTTTTGGTACAGTCCAAAAAATCAATTTTCGGATGAAAAACGATGACTCCGGACATGTCGAACGTTTCCCAAAATGGTCTATAATGATGAAATTTTAACATTTAATCTTTTGACTCTAAATGACTGTTGGATGTGAATTATGACAATTTCAACTAAAATAAGTGTGTTTAAAGTCATTTCTGTGACTGAAAAGGGTCAAAATTGAAGCTTTTAAATAAGCAAATCTCTGTAAAAATTGCCATTTTAGTCACTGTGAGGGTTTAAAATGTGGTTATTCAACATGAGGCACGATCCAATTGACATTTTGAATCATTTTTGGTACAGTCCAAAAAATTAATTTTCGGATGAAAAACGATGACTCCGGACATGTCGAACGTTCCCAAAATGGTCTATAATATTGAAATTTTAACATTTAATCTTTTGACTCTAAATGACTGTTGGATGTGAATTATGACTTTTTCAACTAAAATAAGTGTGTTTAAAGTCATTTCTGTGACTGAAATGGGTCAAAATTGAAGCTTTTAAATAAGCAAAACTCTGTATAAAATGGCCATTTTGGTCACTGTGAGGGTTTAAAAAGTGGTTATTCAACATGAGGCACGATCCAATTGACATTTTGAATCATTTTTGGTACAGTCCAAAAAATCAATTTTCGGATGAAAAACGATGACTCCGGACATGTCGAACGTTCCCAAAATGGCCTATAATGATGAAATTTTAACATTTAATCTTTTGACTCTAAATGACTGTTGGATGTGAATTATGACTTTTTCAACTAAAATAAGTCTGTTTAAAGTCATTTCTGTGCCTGAAACGGGTCAAAATTGAAGCTTTTGAGTAAGCAAAACTCTGTAAAAATGGCAATTTTGGTCACTGTGAGGGTTTAAAAAGTGGTTATTCAACATGAGGCACGATCCAATTGACATTTTGAATCATTTTTGGTACAGTCCAAAAAATCAATTTTCGGATGAAAAACGATGACTCCGGACATGTCGAACGTTCCCAAAATGGTCTATAATGATGAAATTTTAACATTTAATCTTTTGACTCTAAATGACTGTTGGATGTGAATTATGACAATTTCAACTAAAATAAGTGTGTTTAAAGTCATTTCTGTGACTGAAACGGGTCAAAATTGAAGCTTTTAAATAAGCAAAACTCTGTAAAAATGGCCATTTTGGTCACTGTGAGGGTTTAAAATGTGGATATTCAACATGAGGCACGATCCAATTGACATTTTGAATCATTTTTGGTACAGTCCAAAAAATCAATTTTCGGATGAAAAACGATGACTCCGGACATGTCGAACGTTCCCAAAATGGTCTTAATGATGAAATTTTAACATTTAATCTTTTGACTCTAAATGACTGTTGGATGTGAATTATGACAATTTCAACTAAAATAAGTGTGTTTAAAGTCATTTCTGTGACTGAAACGGGTCAAAATTGAAGCTTTTAAATAAGCAAAACTCTGTAAAAATGGCAATTTTGGTCACTGTGAGGGTTTAAAATGTGGTTATTCAACATGAGGCACGATCCAATTGACATTTTGAATCATTTTTGGTACAGTCCAAAAAATCCATTTTCGGATGAAAAACGATGACTCCGGACATGTCGAACGTTCCCAAAATGGTCTATAATGATGAAATTTTAACATTTAATCTTTTGACTCTAAATGACTGTTGGATGTGAATTATCACTTTTTCAACTAAAATAAGTCTGTTTAAAGTCATTTCTGTGACTGAAACGGGTCAAAATTGAAGCTTTTGAGTAAGCAAAACTCTGTAAAAATGGCCATTTTGGTCACTTTGAGGGTTTAAAAAGTGGTTATTCAACATGAGGCACGATCCAATTGACATTTTGAATTATTTTTGGTACAGTCCAAAAAATCAATTTTCGGATGAAAAACGATGACTCCGGACATGTCGAACGTTGCCAAAATGGTCTATAATGATGAAATTTTAACATTTAATCTTTTGACTCTAAAGGACTGTTGGATGTGAATTATGACAATTTCAACTAAAATAAGTGTGTTTAAAGTCATTTCGGTGACTGAAAAGGGTCAAAATTGAAGCTTTTAAATATGCAAAACTCTGTAAAAATGGCCATTTTGGTCACTGTGAGGGTTTAAAATGTGGATATTCAACATGAGGCACGATCCAATTGACATTTTGAATCATTTTTGGTACAGTCCAAAAAATCAATTTTCGGATGAAAAACGATGACTCCGGACATGTCGAACGTTGCCAAAATGGCCTATAATGATGAAATTTTAACATTTAATCTTTTGACTCTAAATGACTGTTGGATGTGAATTATAACTTTTTCAACTAAAATAAGTCTGTTTAAAGTCATTTCTGTGCCTGAAACGGGTCAAAATTGAAGCTTTTGAGTAAGCAAAACTCTGTAAAAATGGCAATTTTGGTCACTGTGAGGGTTTAAAAAGTGGTTATTCAACATGAGGCACGATCCAATTGACATTTTGAATCATTTTTGGTACAGTCCAAAAAATCAATTTTCGGATGAAAAACGATGACTCCGGACATGTCGAACGTTCCCAAAATGGTCTATAATGATGAAATTTTAACATTTAATCTTTTGACTCTAAATGACTGTTGGATGTGAATTATGACTTTTTCAACTAAAATAAGTCTGTTTAAAGTCATTTCTGTGACTGAAATGGGTCAAAATTGAAGCTTTTAAATAAGCAAAACTCTGTATAAAATGGCCATTTTGGTCACTGTGAGGGTTTAAAAAGTGGTTATTCAACATGAGGCACGATCCAATTGACATTTTGAATCATTTTTGGTACAGTCCAAAAAATCAATTTTCGGATGAAAAACGATGACTCCGGACATGTCGAACATTCCCAAAATGGCCTATAATGATGAAATTTTAACATTTAATCTTTTGACTCTAAATGACTGTTGGATGTGAATTATAACTTTTTCAACTAAAATAAGTCTGTTTAAAGTCATTTCTGTGCCTGAAACGGGTCAAAATTGAAGCTTTTGAGTAAGCAAAACTCTGTAAAAATGGCAATTTTGGTCACTGTGAGGGTTTAAAAAGTGGTTATTCAACATGAGGCACGATCCAATTGACATTTTGAATCATTTTTGGTACAGTCCAAAAAATCAATTTTCGGATGAAAAACGATGACTCCGGACATGTCGAACGTTCCCAAAATGGTCTATAATATTGAAATTTTAACATTTAAAATTTTGACTCTAAATGACTGTTGGATGTGAATTATGACTTTTTCAACTAAAATAAGTCTGTTTAAAGTCATTTCTGTGACTGAAATGGGTCAAAATTGAAGCTTTTAAATAAGCAAAACTCTGTATAAAATGGCCATTTTGGTCACTGTGAGGGTTTAAAAAGTGGTTATTCAACATGAGGCACGATCCAATTGACATTTTGAATCATTTTTGGTACAGTCCAAAAAATCAATTTTCGGATGAAAAACGATGACTCCGGACATGTCGAACGTTCCCAAAATGGCCTATAATGATGACATTTTAACATTTAATCTTTTGACTCTAAATGACTGTTGGATGTGAATTATAACTTTTTCAACTAAAATAAGTCTGTTTAAAGTCATTTCTGTGCCTGAAACGGGTCAAAATTGAAGCTTTTGAGTAAGCAAAACTCTGTAAAAATGGCAATTTTGGTCACTGTGAGGGTTTAAAAAGTGGTTATTCAACATGAGGCACGATCCAATTGACATTTTGAATCATTTTTGGTACAGTCCAAAAAATCAATTTTCGGATGAAAAACGATGACTCCGGACATGTCGAACGTTCCCAAAATGGTCTATAATGATGAAATTTTAACATTTAATCTTTTGACTCTAAATGACTGTTGGATGTGAATTATGACTTTTTCAACTAAAATAAGTGTGTTTAAAGTCATTTCTGTGACTGAAACGGGTCAAAATTGAAGCTTTTGAGTTAGCAAAACTCTGTAAAATGGCCATTTTGGTCACTTTGAGGGTTTAAAAAGTGGTTATTCAACATGAGGCACGATCCAATTGACATTTTGAATCATTTTTGGTACAGTCCAAAAAATCAATTTTCGGATGAAAAACGATGACTCCGGACATGTCGAACGTTCCCAAAATGGTCTATAATGATGAAATTTTAACATTTAATCTTTTGACTCTAAATGACTGTTGGATGTGAATTATGACAATTTCAACTAAAATAAGTGTGTTTAAAGTCATTTCTGTGCCTGAAACGGGTCAAAATTGAAGCTTTTAAATAAGCAAAACTCTGTAAAAATGGCCATTTTGGTCACTGTGAGGGTTTAAAATGTGGATATTCAACATGAGGCACGATCCAATTGACATTTTGAATCATTTTTGGTACAGTCCAAAAAATCAATTTTCGGATGAAAAACAATGACTCCGGACATGTCGAACGTTCCCAAAATGGTCTATAATGATGAAATTTTAACATTTAATCTTTTGACTCTAAATGACTGTTGGATGTGAATTATGACAATTTCAACTAAAATAAGTGTGTTTAAAGTCATTTCTGTGACTGAAACGGGTCAAAATTGAAGCTTTTAAATAAGCAAAACTCTGTAAAAATGGCAATTTTGGTCACTGTGAGGGTTTAAAATGTGGTTATTCAACATGAGGCACGATCCAATTGACATTTTGAATCATTTTTGGTACAGTCCAAAAAATCAATTTTCGGATGAAAAACGATGACTCCGGACATGTCGAACGTTTCCCAAAATGGTCTATAATGATGAAATTTTAACATTTAATCTTTTGACTCTAAATGACTGTTGGATGTGAATTATGACAATTTCAACTAAAATAAGTGTGTTTAAAGTCATTTCTGTGACTGAAAAGGGTCAAAATTGAAGCTTTTAAATAAGCAAATCTCTGTAAAAATTGCCATTTTAGTCACTGTGAGGGTTTAAAATGTGGTTATTCAACATGAGGCACGATCCAATTGACATTTTGAATCATTTTTGGTACAGTCCAAAAAATTAATTTTCGGATGAAAAACGATGACTCCGGACATGTCGAACGTTCCCAAAATGGTCTATAATATTGAAATTTTAACATTTAATCTTTTGACTCTAAATGACTGTTGGATGTGAATTATGACTTTTTCAACTAAAATAAGTGTGTTTAAAGTCATTTCTGTGACTGAAATGGGTCAAAATTGAAGCTTTTAAATAAGCAAAACTCTGTATAAAATGGCCATTTTGGTCACTGTGAGGGTTTAAAAAGTGGTTATTCAACATGAGGCACGATCCAATTGACATTTTGAATCATTTTTGGTACAGTCCAAAAAATCAATTTTCGGATGAAAAACGATGACTCCGGACATGTCGAACGTTCCCAAAATGGCCTATAATGATGAAATTTTAACATTTAATCTTTTGACTCTAAATGACTGTTGGATGTGAATTATGACTTTTTCAACTAAAATAAGTCTGTTTAAAGTCATTTCTGTGCCTGAAACGGGTCAAAATTGAAGCTTTTGAGTAAGCAAAACCCTGTAAAAATGGCAATTTTGGTCACTGTGAGGGTTTAAAAAGTGGTTATTCAACATGAGGCACGATCCAATTGACATTTTGAATCATTTTTGGTACAGTCCAAAAAATCAATTTTCGGATGAAAAACGATGACTCCGGACATGTCGAACGTTCCCAAAATGGTCTATAATGATGAAATTTTAACATTTAATCTTTTGACTCTAAATGACTGTTGGATGTGAATTATGACTTTTTCAACTAAAATAAGTGTGTTTAAAGTCATTTCTGTGACTGAAACGGGTCAAAATTGAAGCTTTTGAGTTAGCAAAACTCTGTAAAATGGCCATTTTGGTCACTTTGAGGGTTTAAAAAGTGGTTATTAAACATGAGGCACGATCCAATTGACATTTTGAATCATTTTTGGTACAGTCCAAAAAATCAATTTTCGGATGAAAAACGATGACTCCGGACATGTCGAACGTTCCCAAAATGGTCTATAATGATGAAATTTTAACATTTAATCTTTTGACTCTAAATGACTGTTGGATGTGATTTGTGACAATTTCAACTAAAATAAGTGTGTTTAAAGTCATTTCTGTGACTGAAACGGGTCAAAATTGAAGCTTTTAAATAAGCAAAACTCTGTAAAAATGGCCATTTTGGTCAGTGTGAGGGTTTAAAATGTGGTTATTCAACATGAGGCACGATCCAATTGACATTTTGAATCATTTTTGGTACAGTCCAAAAAATCAATTTTCGGATGAAAAACGATGACTGCGGACATGTCGAACGTTCCCAAAATGGTCTATAATATTGAAATTTTAACATTTAATCTTTTGACTCTAAATGACTGTTGGATGTGAATTATCACTTTTTCAACTAAAATAAGTCTGTTTAACGTCATTTCTGTGACTGAAATGGGTCAAAATTGAAGCTTTTAAATAAGCAAAACGTTGTATAAAATGGCCATTTTGGTCACTGTGAGGGTTTAAAAAGTGGTTATTCAACATGAGGCACGATCCAATTGACATTTTGAATCATTTTTGGTACAGTCCAAAAAATCAATTTTCGGATGAAAAACGATGACTCCGGACATGTCGAACGTTCCCAAAATGGCCTTTAATGATGAAATTTTAACATTTAATCTTTTGACTCTAAATGACTGTTGGATGTGAATTATGACTTTTTCAACTAAAATAAGTCTGTTTAAAGTCATTTCTGTGCCTGAAACGGGTCAAAATTGAAGCTTTTGAGTAAGCAAAACTCTGTAAAAATGGCAATTTTGGTCACTGTGAGGGTTTAAAAAGTGGTTATTCAACATGAGGCACGATCCAATTGACATTTTGAATCATTTTTGGTACAGTCCAAAACATCAATTTTCGGATGAAAAACGATGACTCCGGACATGTCGAACGTTCCCAAAATGGTCTATAATGATGAAATTTTAACATTTAATCTTTTGACTCTAAATGACTGTTGGATGTGAATTATGACTTTTTCAACTAAAATAAGTGTGTTTAAAGTCATTTCTGTGACTGAAACGGGTCAAAATTGAAGCTTTTGAGTTAGCAAAACTCAGTAAAATGGCCATTTTGGTCACTTTGAGGGTTTAAAAAGTGGTTATTCAACATGAGGCACGATCCAATTGACATTTTGAATCATTTTTGGTACAGTCCAAAAAATCAATTTTCGGATGAAAAACGATGACTCCGGACATGTCGAACGTTTCCCAAAATGGTCTATAATGATGAAATTTTAACATTTAATCTTTTGACTCTAAATGACTGTTGGATGTGAATTATGACAATTTCAACTAAAATAAGTGTGTTTAAAGTCATTTCTGTGACTGAAAAGGGTCAAAATGGAAGCTTTTAAATAAGCAAAACTCTGTAAAAATTGCCATTTTAGTCACTGTGAGGGTTTAAAATGTGGTTATTCAACATGAGGCACGATCCAATTGACATTTTGAATCATTTTTGGTACAGTCCAAAAAATTAATTTTCGGATGAAAAACGATGACTCCGGACATGTCGAACGTTCCCAAAATGGTCTATAATATTGAAATTTTAACATTTAATCTTTTGACTCTAAATGACTGTTGGATGTGAATTATGACTTTTTCAACTAAAATAAGTGTGTTTAAAGTCATTTCTGTGACTGAAATGGGTCAAAATTGAAGCTTTTAAATAAGCAAAACTCTGTATAAAATGGCTATTTTGGTCACTGTGAGGGTTTAAAAAGTGGTTATTCAACATGAGGCACGATCCAATTGACATTTTGAATCATTTTTGGTACAGTCCAAAAAATCAATTTTCGGATGAAAAACGATGACTCCGGACATGTCGAACGTTCCCAAAATGGCCTATAATGATGAAATTTTAACATTTAATCTTTTGACTCTAAATGACTGTTGGATGTGAATTATGACTTTTTCAACTAAAATAAGTCTGTTTAAAGTCATTTCTGTGCCTGAAACGGGTCAAAATTGAAGCTTTTGAGTAAGCAAAACTCTGTAAAAATGGCAATTTTGGTCACTGTGAGGGTTTAAAAAGTGGTTATTCAACATGAGGCACGATCCAATTGACATTTTGAATCATTTTTGGTACAGTCCAAAAAATCAATTTTCGGATGAAAAACGATGACTCCGGACATGTCGAACGTTCCCAAAATGGTCTATAATATTGAAATTTTAACATTTAATCTTTTGACTCTAAATGACTGTTGGATGTGAATTATGACTTTTTCAACTAAAATAAGTCTGTTTAAAGTCATTTCTGTGACTGAAATGGGTCAAAATTGAAGCTTTTAAATAAGCAAAACTCTGTATAAAATGGCCATTTTGGTCACTGTGAGGGTTTAAAAAGTGGTTATTCAACATGAGGCACGATCCAATTGACATTTTGAATCATTTTTGGTACAGTCCAAAAAATCAATTTTCGGATGAAAAACGATGACTCCGGACATGTCGAACGTTCCCAAAATGGTCTATAATATTGAAATTTTAACATTTAATCTTTTGACTCTAAATGACTGTTGGATGTGAATTATGACTTTTTCAACTAAAATAAGTCTGTTTAAAGTCATTTCTGTGACTGAAATGGGTCAAAATTGAAGCTTTTAAATAGGCAAAACTCTGTATAAAATGGCCATTTTGGTCACTGTGAGGGTTTAAAAAGTGGTTATTCAACATGAGGCACGATCCAATTGACATTTTGAATCATTTTTGGTACAGTCCAAAAAATCAATTTTCGGATGAAAAACGATGACTCCGGACATGTCGAACGTTCCCAAAATGGCCTATAATGATGAAATTTTAACATTTAATCTTTTGACTCTAAATGACTGTTGGATGTGAATTATAACTTTTTCAACTAAAATAAGTCTGTTTAAAGTCATTTCTGTGCCTGAAACGGGTCAAAATTGAAGCTTTTGAGTAAGCAAAACTCTGTAAAAATGGCAATTTTGGTCACTGTGAGGGTTTAAAAAGTGGTTATTCAACATGAGGCACGATCCAATTGACATTTTGAATCATTTTTGGTACAGTCCAAAAAATCAATTTTCGGATGAAAAACGATGACTCCGGACATGTCGAACGTTCCCAAAATGGTCTATAATGATGAAATTTTAACATTTAATCTTTTGACTCTAAATGACTGTTGGATGTGAATTATGACTTTTTCAACTAAAATAAGTCTGTTTAAAGTCATTTCTGTGACTGAAATGGGTCAAAATTGAAGCTTTTAAATAAGCAAAACTCTGTATAAAATGGCCATTTTGGTCACTGTGAGGGTTTAAAAAGTGGTTATTCAACATGAGGCACGATCCAATTGACATTTTGAATCATTTTTGGTACAGTCCAAAAAATCAATTTTCGGATGAAAAACGATGACTCCGGACATGTCGAACATTCCCAAAATGGCCTATAATGATGAAATTTTAACATTTAATCTTTTGACTCTAAATGACTGTTGGATGTGAATTATAACTTTTTCAACTAAAATAAGTCTGTTTAAAGTCATTTCTGTGCCTGAAACGGGTCAAAATTGAAGCTTTTGAGTAAGCAAAACTCTGTAAAAATGGCAATTTTGGTCACTGTGAGGGTTTAAAAAGTGGTTATTCAACATGAGGCACGATCCAATTGACATTTTGAATCATTTTTGGTACAGTCCAAAAAATCAATTTTCGGATGAAAAACGATGACTCCGGACATGTCGAACGTTCCCAAAATGGTCTATAATATTGAAATTTTAACATTTAATCTTTTGACTCTAAATGACTGTTGGATGTGAATTATGACTTTTTCAACTAAAATAAGTCTGTTTAAAGTCATTTCTGTGACTGAAATGGGTCAAAATTGAAGCTTTTAAATAAGCAAAACTCTGTATAAAATGGCCATTTTGGTCACTGTGAGGGTTTAAAAAGTGGTTATTCAACATGAGGCACGATCCAATTGACATTTTGAATCATTTTTGGTACAGTCCAAAAAATCAATTTTCTGATGAAAAACGATGACTCCGGACATGTCGAACGTTCCCAAAATGGCCTATAATGATGAAATTTTAACATTTAATCTTTTGACTCTAAATGACTGTTGGATGTGAATTATAACTTTTTCAACTAAAATAAGTCTGTTTAAAGTCATTTCTGTGCCTGAAACGGGTCAAAATTGAAGCTTTTGAGTAAGCAAAACTCTGTAAAAATGGCAATTTTGGTCACTGTGAGGGTTTAAAAAGTGGTTATTCAACATGAGGCACGATCCAATTGACATTTTGAATCATTTTTGGAACAGTCCAAAAAATCAATTTTCGGATGAAAAACGATGACTCCGGACATGTCGAACGTTCCCAAAATGGTCTATAATGATGAAATTTTAACATTTAATCTTTTGACTCTAAATGACTGTTGGATGTGAATTATGACTTTTTCAACTAAAATAAGTGTGTTTAAAGTCATTTCTGTGACTGTAACGGGTCAAAATTGAAGCTTTTGAGTTAGCAAAACTCTGTAAAATGGCCATTTTGGTCACTTTGAGGGTTTAAAAAGTGGATATTCAACATGAGGCACGATCCAATTGACATTTTGAATCATTTTTGGTACAGTCCAAAAAATCAATTTTCGGATGAAAAACGATGACTCCGGACATGTCGAACGTTCCCAAAATGGTCTATAATGATGAAATTTTAACATTTAATCTTTTGACTCTAAATGACTGTTGGATGTGAATTATGACAATTTCAACTAAAATAAGTGTGTTTAAAGTCATTTCTGTGACTGAAACGGGTCAAAATTGAAGCTTTTAAATAAGCAAAACTCTGTAAAAATGGCAATTTTGGTCACTGTGAGGGTTTAAAATGTGGTTATTCAACATGAGGCACGATCCAATTGACATTTTGAATCATTTTTGGTACAGTCCGAAAAATCCATTTTCGGATGAAAAACGATGACTCCGGACATGTCGAACGTTCCCAAAATGGTCTATAATGATGAAATTTTAACATTTAATCTTTTGACTCTAAATGACTGTTGGATGTGAATTATGACTTTTTCAACTAAAATAAGTGTGTTTAAAGTCATTTCTGTGACTGAAACGGGTCAAAATTGAAGCTTTTGAGTTAGCAAAACTCAGTAAAATGGCCATTTTGGTCACTTTGAGGGTTTAAAAAGTGGTTATTCAACATGAGGCACGATCCAATTGACATTTTGAATCATTTTTGGTACAGTCCAAAAAATCAATTTTCGGATGAAAAACGATGACTCCGGACATGTCGAACGTTTCCCAAAATGGTCTATAATGATGAAATTTTAACATTTAATCTTTTGACTCTAAATGACTGTTGGATGTGAATTATGACAATTTCAACTAAAATAAGTGTGTTTAAAGTCATTTCTGTGACTGAAAAGGGTCAAAATTGAAGCTTTTAAATAAGCAAAACTCTGTAAAAATTGCCATTTTAGTCACTGTGAGGGTTTAAAATGTGGTTATTCAACATGAGGCACGATCCAATTGACATTTTGAATCATTTTTGGTACAGTCCAAAAAATTAATTTTCGGATGAAAAACGATGACTCCGGACATGTCGAACGTTCCCAAAATGGTCTATAATATTGAAATTTTAACATTTAATCTTTTGACTCTAAATGACTGTTGGATGTGAATTATGACTTTTTCAACTAAAATAAGTGTGTTTAAAGTCATTTCTGTGACTGAAATGGGTCAAAATTGAAGCTTTTAAATAAGCAAAACTCTGTATAAAATGGCTATTTTGGTCACTGTGAGGGTTTAAAAAGTGGTTATTCAACATGAGGCACGATCCAATTGACATTTTGAATCATTTTTGGTACAGTCCAAAAAATCAATTTTCGGATGAAAAACGATGACTCCGGACATGTCGAACGTTCCCAAAA
This sequence comes from Lissotriton vulgaris, assembly GCF_964263255.1. Lineage (NCBI taxonomy): Eukaryota > Metazoa > Chordata > Amphibia > Caudata > Salamandridae > Lissotriton > Lissotriton vulgaris. The sequence goes on from NW_028248757.1 coordinate 34,861, forward strand.
TGGCCTATAATGATGAAATTTTAACATTTAATCTTTTGACTCTAAATGACTGTTGGATGTGAATTATGACTTTTTCAACTAAAATAAGTCTGTTTAAAGTCATTTCTGTGCCTGAAACGGGTCAAAATTGAAGCTTTTGAGTAAGCAAAACTCTGTAAAAATGGCAATTTTGGTCACTGTGAGGGTTTAAAAAGTGGTTATTCAACATGAGGCACGATCCAATTGACATTTTGAATCATTTTTGGTACAGTCCAAAAAATCAATTTTCGGATGAAAAACGATGACTCCGGACATGTCGAACGTTCCCAAAATGGTCTATAATATTGAAATTTTAACATTTAATCTTTTGACTCTAAATGACTGTTGGATGTGAATTATGACTTTTTCAACTAAAATAAGTCTGTTTAAAGTCATTTCTGTGACTGAAATGGGTCAAAATTGAAGCTTTTAAATAAGCAAAACTCTGTATAAAATGGCCATTTTGGTCACTGTGAGGGTTTAAAAAGTGGTTATTCAACATGAGGCACGATCCAATTGACATTTTGAATCATTTTTGGTACAGTCCAAAAAATCAATTTTCGGATGAAAAACGATGACTCCGGACATGTCGAACGTTCCCAAAATGGTCTATAATATTGAAATTTTAACATTTAATCTTTTGACTCTAAATGACTGTTGGATGTGAATTATGACTTTTTCAACTAAAATAAGTCTGTTTAAAGTCATTTCTGTGACTGAAATGGGTCAAAATTGAAGCTTTTAAATAGGCAAAACTCTGTATAAAATGGCCATTTTGGTCACTGTGAGGGTTTAAAAAGTGGTTATTCAACATGAGGCACGATCCAATTGACATTTTGAATCATTTTTGGTACAGTCCAAAAAATCAATTTTCGGATGAAAAACGATGACTCCGGACATGTCGAACGTTCCCAAAATGGCCTATAATGATGAAATTTTAACATTTAATCTTTTGACTCTAAATGACTGTTGGATGTGAATTATAACTTTTTCAACTAAAATAAGTCTGTTTAAAGTCATTTCTGTGCCTGAAACGGGTCAAAATTGAAGCTTTTGAGTAAGCAAAACTCTGTAAAAATGGCAATTTTGGTCACTGTGAGGGTTTAAAAAGTGGTTATTCAACATGAGGCACGATCCAATTGACATTTTGAATCATTTTTGGTACAGTCCAAAAAATCAATTTTCGGATGAAAAACGATGACTCCGGACATGTCGAACGTTCCCAAAATGGTCTATAATGATGAAATTTTAACATTTAATCTTTTGACTCTAAATGACTGTTGGATGTGAATTATGACTTTTTCAACTAAAATAAGTCTGTTTAAAGTCATTTCTGTGACTGAAATGGGTCAAAATTGAAGCTTTTAAATAAGCAAAACTCTGTATAAAATGGCCATTTTGGTCACTGTGAGGGTTTAAAAAGTGGTTATTCAACATGAGGCACGATCCAATTGACATTTTGAATCATTTTTGGTACAGTCCAAAAAATCAATTTTCGGATGAAAAACGATGACTCCGGACATGTCGAACATTCCCAAAATGGCCTATAATGATGAAATTTTAACATTTAATCTTTTGACTCTAAATGACTGTTGGATGTGAATTATAACTTTTTCAACTAAAATAAGTCTGTTTAAAGTCATTTCTGTGCCTGAAACGGGTCAAAATTGAAGCTTTTGAGTAAGCAAAACTCTGTAAAAATGGCAATTTTGGTCACTGTGAGGGTTTAAAAAGTGGTTATTCAACATGAGGCACGATCCAATTGACATTTTGAATCATTTTTGGTACAGTCCAAAAAATCAATTTTCGGATGAAAAACGATGACTCCGGACATGTCGAACGTTCCCAAAATGGTCTATAATATTGAAATTTTAACATTTAATCTTTTGACTCTAAATGACTGTTGGATGTGAATTATGACTTTTTCAACTAAAATAAGTCTGTTTAAAGTCATTTCTGTGACTGAAATGGGTCAAAATTGAAGCTTTTAAATAAGCAAAACTCTGTATAAAATGGCCATTTTGGTCACTGTGAGGGTTTAAAAAGTGGTTATTCAACATGAGGCACGATCCAATTGACATTTTGAATCATTTTTGGTACAGTCCAAAAAATCAATTTTCGGATGAAAAACGATGACTCCGGACATGTCGAACGTTCCCAAAATGGCCTATAATGATGAAATTTTAACATTTAATCTTTTGACTCTAAATGACTGTTGGATGTGAATTATAACTTTTTCAACTAAAATAAGTCTGTTTAAAGTCATTTCTGTGCCTGAAACGGGTCAAAATTGAAGCTTTTGAGTAAGCAAAACTCTGTAAAAATGGCAATTTTGGTCACTGTGAGGGTTTAAAAAGTGGTTATTCAACATGAGGCACGATCCAATTGACATTTTGAATCATTTTTGGAACAGTCCAAAAAATCAATTTTCGGATGAAAAACGATGACTCCGGACATGTCGAACGTTCCCAAAATGGTCTATAATGATGAAATTTTAACATTTAATCTTTTGACTCTAAATGACTGTTGGATGTGAATTATGACTTTTTCAACTAAAATAAGTGTGTTTAAAGTCATTTCTGTGACTGTAACGGGTCAAAATTGAAGCTTTTGAGTTAGCAAAACTCTGTAAAATGGCCATTTTGGTCACTTTGAGGGTTTAAAAAGTGGATATTCAACATGAGGCACGATCCAATTGACATTTTGAATCATTTTTGGTACAGTCCAAAAAATCAATTTTCGGATGAAAAACGATGACTCCGGACATGTCGAACGTTCCCAAAATGGTCTATAATGATGAAATTTTAACATTTAATCTTTTGACTCTAAATGACTGTTGGATGTGAATTATGACAATTTCAACTAAAATAAGTGTGTTTAAAGTCATTTCTGTGACTGAAACGGGTCAAAATTGAAGCTTTTAAATAAGCAAAACTCTGTAAAAATGGCAATTTTGGTCACTGTGAGGGTTTAAAATGTGGTTATTCAACATGAGGCACGATCCAATTGACATTTTGAATCATTTTTGGTACAGTCCGAAAAATCCATTTTCGGATGAAAAACGATGACTCCGGACATGTCGAACGTTCCCAAAATGGTCTATAATGATGAAATTTTAACATTTAATCTTTTGACTCTAAATGACTGTTGGATGTGAATTATGACTTTTTAAACTAAAATAAGTGTGTTTAAAGTCATTTCTGTGACTGAAACGGGTCAAAATTGAAGCTTTTGAGTAAGCAAAACTCTGTAAAAATGGCCATTTTGGTCACTTTGAGGGTTTAAAAAGTGATTATTCAACATGAGGCACGATCCAATTGACATTTTGAATCATTTTTGGTACAGTCCAAAAAATCAATTTTCGGATGAAAAACGATGACTCCGGACATGTCGAACGTTCCCAAAATGGTCTATAATGATGAAATTTTAACATTTAATCTTTTGACTCTAAATGACTGTTGGATGTGAATTATGACAATTTCAACTAAAATAAGTGTGTTTAAAGTCATTTCTGTGACTGAAACGGGTCAAAATTGAAGCTTTTAAATAAGCAAAACTCTGTAAAAATGGCAATTTTGGTCACTGTGAGGGTTTAAAATGTGGTTATTCAACATGAGGCACGATCCAATTGACATTTTGAATCATTTTTGGTACAGTCCGAAAAATCCATTTTCGGATGAAAAACGATGACTCCGGACATGTCGAACGTTCCCAAAATGGTCTATAATGATGAAATTTTAACATTTAATCTTTTGACTCTAAATGACTGTTGGATGTGAATTATGACTTTTTCAACTAAAATAAGTGTGTTTAAAGTCATTTCTGTGACTGAAACGGGTCAAAATTGAAGCTTTTGAGTTAGCAAAACTCAGTAAAATGGCCATTTTGGTCACTTTGAGGGTTTAAAAAGTGGTTATTCAACATGAGGCACGATCCAATTGACATTTTGAATCATTTTTGGTACAGTCCAAAAAATCAATTTTCGGATGAAAAACGATGACTCCGGACATGTCGAACGTTTCCCAAAATGGTCTATAATGATGAAATTTTAACATTTAATCTTTTGACTCTAAATGACTGTTGGATGTGAATTATGACAATTTCAACTAAAATAAGTGTGTTTAAAGTCATTTCTGTGACTGAAAAGGGTCAAAATTGAAGCTTTTAAATAAGCAAAACTCTGTAAAAATTGCCATTTTAGTCACTGTGAGGGTTTAAAATGTGGTTATTCAACATGAGGCACGATCCAATTGACATTTTGAATCATTTTTGGTACAGTCCAAAAAATTAATTTTCGGATGAAAAACGATGACTCCGGACATGTCGAACGTTCCCAAAATGGTCTATAATATTGAAATTTTAACATTTAATCTTTTGACTCTAAATGACTGTTGGATGTGAATTATGACTTTTTCAACTAAAATAAGTGTGTTTAAAGTCATTTCTGTGACTGAAATGGGTCAAAATTGAAGCTTTTAAATAAGCAAAACTCTGTATAAAATGGCTATTTTGGTCACTGTGAGGGTTTAAAAAGTGGTTATTCAACATGAGGCACGATCCAATTGACATTTTGAATCATTTTTGGTACAGTCCAAAAAATCAATTTTCGGATGAAAAACGATGACTCCGGACATGTCGAACGTTCCCAAAATGGCCTATAATGATGAAATTTTAACATTTAATCTTTTGACTCTAAATGACTGTTGGATGTGAATTATGACTTTTTCAACTAAAATAAGTCTGTTTAAAGTCATTTCTGTGCCTGAAACGGGTCAAAATTGAAGCTTTTGAGTAAGCAAAACTCTGTAAAAATGGCAATTTTGGTCACTGTGAGGGTTTAAAAAGTGGTTATTCAACATGAGGCACGATCCAATTGACATTTTGAATCATTTTTGGTACAGTCCAAAAAATCAATTTTCGGATGAAAAACGATGACTCCGGACATGTCGAACGTTCCCAAAATGGTCTATAATATTGAAATTTTAACATTTAATCTTTTGACTCTAAATGACTGTTGGATGTGAATTATGACTTTTTCAACTAAAATAAGTCTGTTTAAAGTCATTTCTGTGACTGAAATGGGTCAAAATTGAAGCTTTTAAATGAAATGAAATGAAATGAAATGAAAAGCAGTTTTATAAAGCGCAGCAGTTGCCCTGAGGCGTCCAGGCGCTAAAGCTAGAACAGTGTCTTCCAGGGAGACGGTCCAGGAAGGATCCGAGTTAATTAAACAAAAAGGTCTTGAGCTGTTTACGGAAACTTGCCAAGTTGGGATTACTTCTCAGATGACATGGAAGAGTGTTCCACAATCTGGACGCATTGTATGAAAAAGAGCGGCCTCCTGCTCTTGCCCTATAGATCCTAGGGACTTTTGCCAAGAAGGCATTTGATGAACGAAGTGATTTACTGGGCTGATAAGGGAGGATTAGAGCGTGATTGATTTCAGGACCTGTCTTCCAAAAGGCTTTATGGGCGATGCAGAGAGTCTTAAACTTTATTCTGTCCCTAACGGGAAGCCAGTGTAGAGTCCTTAGGCCATGCCTAATTGAGGATCTCCATGGGAGTCCCAACAGAGTACGGGCTGCACAGTTTTGTGTCCGCTGCAATTTCTGCAGGCTGTACTCCGGGGCCCCAAGGTATAGTGAGTTGCTAAAGTCAAGGCGAGATTGAATTAGTCCTTGAATCACTATCTGCCTGGCCTCAAAGGGGAGAAGAGGAAGGATCTTTTTAATCGACCTGAGGAGGCCGAAACAGACCGCCGAAACCTTGGTTGCCTGGGTGTTAAAATTCAACGATTTATCCAGCCACACTCCCAGACTCTTTATGTTATCTCTGGGAGTGGGAGGAGCACCCATGCTCAGAGGCCATAACAGCTCCAAGGTGGTAGGGGCTGCGGGGCCTAGGAGCATGAGCTCCGTTTTGTCGTCGTTGAGTTTCAGGCAGGATATGGTCATCCAGCTCTTGACCTCCTCCAAGCATGTCGCTAGGTTGGTATGTGGTTGGCAGTTGTTCCCTTGCACAAGGGAGACCACTAGCTGAGTATCATCCGCATAGGTAATGATGTTAATACCATGCGGACGAACAATCTCAGCCAGTGGCCTCATATATGCATTAAAGAGTGTAGGGCTCAACGAGGAGCCCTGCGGCACCCCACATCCCAGCGGTCTACTTGAGGAGACGGCTGAGCTTTCAAACACCTGAAAGGTGCGGTCACTCAGAAAGGACTTGAGCCAGCCCAGGGCTTCTCCTACAATTCCCAGGTCGGAGAGGCGATTCAAGAGGATTTTATGGTTTACCGTGTCAAAGGCCGCGCTCAGATCGAGGAGGATCACTGCCACTGATCCTCCCCGATCCAAGATCCGCCTTGCCTCTTCAGTCACTGCCAACAGGGCAGTCTCCGTCCCATGCTTAGGGCGGAAGCCCGTCTGGGAAATGTCAAGCAGATGATAATGTTCGAGAAACTCAGTTAAAAGGGTGTTAATATGTTTCTCGAGAATCTTGGCAAACCAGGGGAGCAATGATATTGGGCGGTAATTACTCAAATTGCCTGGATCCAGAGTGGGTTTTTTCAGAAGTGCCCGCACCATGGCATGTTTCCAAGCCAATGGCACCAGCCCTGTCTTTATTGAGGAGTTCAAAAGCTCCAAGAGTGTTGGAAGAATAGTATTGTCAACTTGGGTCAGTGAACTAGGAGGGGCAGAGTCCAGCGGGGAGCCAGATTTTACTTGATGCATCAAAGGCCTCAGTGTGTCGAGGTTCATGGGGGTGAAATTGGCCAGGTGGTTCTGAGAAAGATTTTCTGGTATTGTGCCGGGGTCTGATTTGAAGGTGGAAGATTCAGTTGCCCGGTCCGGGAAAGAGAGGTAGATGGTGTTGACCTTGTGAAAAAAGAAGTCGACTAGTTCGTTACAGCGGGAGGTAGGATTGTGGTTGCCTGTCGGGGGAGGTGGGGTCGTTGTCAGAGTTTTTAGTATCTTGTAAATCTCCTTGGGTTTGGATTTAGCCGTCATAATTTTGTCATTGTAAAAGGCAGCTTGGGAAGTTTTAATTTCAGACTTATACGTCCTGATGGCTTCTTTATAGATGGATTTATCTGCCTCGTTGAAAGTCATACGCCACCTCCTTTCTAGTCTCTTACAGACACGTTTACTCTCCCTGAGCTCCTCCGAGTACCAAGGCGCAGTTTTTCTCTGTCTTTTTGGGCCCGGTGTGCGAAGGGGAAGAGCAATGTCCAGGGAGTTTGTAATCCATTCGTCAACTAGGTTGCTATTGACAGAAGGGTCAGTGACCAGAATGGGTCTCGTAGTGTTAAGGATGTTGGACCAATTGTCAATATGTAGCTTAGACCAGTTGCGTGCTTGGCATGGGGTGGGGATAGAGGCAGGAGCATTATATGTGGTCCAACTAAATGGTACCAAAAAATGATCTGTCCAAGGGAGGTGGTTGATTGTACCCACCTTAAGACGTTCACAATTACTAAAAATAGGGTCCAAAAGATGTCCCTTGTTGTGTGTAGGGTGAGAAACAAGTTGTTCTAGTTGCATTGCAGCTAGGCTGGCTGTGATTTCTGTGGCGGTGGTATCTAAAGTATTATCAAAGTGAACATTAAAATCTCCAAGCAAAGTAAAATTGGAGGGGATGATGACCAAATCCGCCACTACAGTGGGAAGCGCTGTTTGGAAAGTTTTACAAGACCCTGGAGGGCGGTAGATGAGGATACCGGTAAAACTATCGTTGGGGGAGAATTCGATAGTGAAGGATAGGCTTTCACAGTCGGAAATGGACTCCGGGGAGTAGCGGCATGTGTAGATGTCCTTATATATAATAGCGACACCGCCACCTTTACCCTTAGGGCGGTCCAAGCGGGCTATTTGATAGCCTTGTGTAAGGGCTTGAACCACTTCCGGTTCAGAGTCTTGGGTCAGCCAGGTTTCGGTCATAAACATTGCGTCAGGGGCAAGTTCATCCAGCAGTAGAGCTATTTCCACACTGTGTTTTGGGATGGACCTACAATTGAGAAGAAACATGCGATAGTCTCTAAGGGCAGGTTTGGTGGAGGGTTTAATGATCACCGTGTTACAATGCGGGCAGCGGTGAGGGATATCTAAAGGGTGGAAGTGATGACAACACTTTGCTGAAGTAAGTGGACAAAGTTGTAATAACAGATCCCCGTTATATATCAGCCTTTTTTTGGTGAAAGGAGCAGGGGGGGTGGCCCCTGGTCCCGGTCGGGCGCGGACGGGCGCAGACGGGCCCGCCTTTGGCGCGCCTTCGGCGCGCCGCCGGCGCGCCCGCTGCGCCCGCCCGCTGCGCCGGCGGGGTAGAAACTCCATTATATGGGCTCAGGATAAGGGGGCGGGCTGCAGGGAACAGCTAGTGCGCTCACCTCTTCACGCCTAAGATGGCGTTCTAGCCCTGAGTGCGCCTGCGTGAGAGCGGGGGATCGAGCCCCGACGAGGGAACAGAGAAGTAAGAAAAATGAACAGTAAAAGCAATTGCAATTTCCAATTGCAAAGTGACAATTTTAAAAGCAGTTTTTTTTTAAAAGTATTCAGAGCCTACCCCCGGCTTCCGCCTCAGGGGACAACAATTCGAGCAGTGCGGGTCAGCGCCAGCGCGCCTTAAATACAACTAAGGGGCGGGCTGCAGGGAACAGCTAGTGCGCTCACCTCTTCACGCCTAAGATGGCGTTCTAGCCCTGAGTGCGCCTGCGTGAGAGCGGGGGATCGAGCCCCGACAAGGGAACAGAGAAGTAAGAAAAATGAACAGTAAAAGCAATTGCAATTTCCAATTGCAAAGTGACAATTTTAAAAGCAGTTTTTTTAAAAGTATTCAGAGCCTACCCCCGGCTTCCGCCTCAGGGGACAACAATTCGAGCAGTGCGGGTCAGCGCCAGCGCGCCTTAAATACAACTAAGGGGCGGGCTGCAGGGAACAGCTAGTGCGCTCACCTCTTCACGCCTAAGATGGCGTTCTAGCCCTGAGTGCGCCTGCGTGAGAGCGGGGGATCGAGCCCCGACGAGGGAACAGAGAAGTAAGAAAAATGAACAGTAAAAGCAATTGCAATTTCCAATTGCAAAGTGACAATTTTAAAAGCAGTTTTTTTAAAAGTATTCAGAGCCTACCCCCGGCTTCCGCCTCAGGGGACAACAATTCGAGCAAACTCTGTATAAAATGGCCATTTTGGTCACTGTGAGGGTTTAAAAAGTGGTTATTCAACATGAGGCACGATCCAATTGACATTTTGAATCATTTTTGGTACAGTCCAAAAAATCAATTTTCGGATGAAAAACGATGACTCCGGACATGTCGAACGTTCCCAAAATGGTCTATAATATTGAAATTTTAACATTTAATCTTTTGACTCTAAATGACTGTTGGATGTGAATTATGACTTTTTCAACTAAAATAAGTCTGTTTAAAGTCATTTCTGTGACTGAAATGGGTCAAAATTGAAGCTTTTAAATAGGCAAAACTCTGTATAAAATGGCCATTTTGGTCACTGTGAGGGTTTAAAAAGTGGTTATTCAACATGAGGCACGATCCAATTGACATTTTGAATCATTTTTGGTACAGTCCAAAAAATCAATTTTCGGATGAAAAACGATGACTCCGGACATGTCGAACGTTCCCAAAATGGCCTATAATGATGAAATTTTAACATTTAATCTTTTGACTCTAAATGACTGTTGGATGTGAATTATAACTTTTTCAACTAAAATAAGTCTGTTTAAAGTCATTTCTGTGCCTGAAACGGGTCAAAATTGAAGCTTTTGAGTAAGCAAAACTCTGTAAAAATGGCAATTTTGGTCACTGTGAGGGTTTAAAAAGTGGTTATTCAACATGAGGCACGATCCAATTGACATTTTGAATCATTTTTGGTACAGTCCAAAAAATCAATTTTCGGATGAAAAACGATGACTCCGGACATGTCGAACGTTCCCAAAATGGTCTATAATGATGAAATTTTAACATTTAATCTTTTGACTCTAAATGACTGTTGGATGTGAATTATGACTTTTTCAACTAAAATAAGTCTGTTTAAAGTCATTTCTGTGACTGAAATGGGTCAAAATTGAAGCTTTTAAATAAGCAAAACTCTGTATAAAATGGCCATTTTGGTCACTGTGAGGGTTTAAAAAGTGGTTATTCAACATGAGGCACGATCCAATTGACATTTTGAATCATTTTTGGTACAGTCCAAAAAATCAATTTTCGGATGAAAAACGATGACTCCGGACATGTCGAACATTCCCAAAATGGCCTATAATGATGAAATTTTAACATTTAATCTTTTGACTCTAAATGACTGTTGGATGTGAATTATAACTTTTTCAACTAAAATAAGTCTGTTTAAAGTCATTTCTGTGCCTGAAACGGGTCAAAATTGAAGCTTTTGAGTAAGCAAAACTCTGTAAAAATGGCAATTTTGGTCACTGTGAGGGTTTAAAAAGTGGTTATTCAACATGAGGCACGATCCAATTGACATTTTGAATCATTTTTGGTACAGTCCAAAAAATCAATTTTCGGATGAAAAACGATGACTCCGGACATGTCGAACGTTCCCAAAATGGTCTATAATATTGAAATTTTAACATTTAATCTTTTGACTCTAAATGACTGTTGGATGTGAATTATGACTTTTTCAACTAAAATAAGTCTGTTTAAAGTCATTTCTGTGACTGAAATGGGTCAAAATTGAAGCTTTTAAATAAGCAAAACTCTGTATAAAATGGCCATTTTGGTCACTGTGAGGGTTTAAAAAGTGGTTATTCAACATGAGGCACGATCCAATTGACATTTTGAATCATTTTTGGTACAGTCCAAAAAATCAATTTTCGGATGAAAAACGATGACTCCGGACATGTCGAACGTTCCCAAAATGGCCTATAATGATGAAATTTTAACATTTAATCTTTTGACTCTAAATGACTGTTGGATGTGAATTATAACTTTTTCAACTAAAATAAGTCTGTTTAAAGTCATTTCTGTGCCTGAAACGGGTCAAAATTGAAGCTTTTGAGTAAGCAAAACTCTGTAAAAATGGCAATTTTGGTCACTGTGAGGGTTTAAAAAGTGGTTATTCAACATGAGGCACGATCCAATTGACATTTTGAATCATTTTTGGAACAGTCCAAAAAATCAATTTTCGGATGAAAAACGATGACTCCGGACATGTCGAACGTTCCCAAAATGGTCTATAATGATGAAATTTTAACATTTAATCTTTTGACTCTAAATGACTGTTGGATGTGAATTATGACTTTTTCAACTAAAATAAGTGTGTTTAAAGTCATTTCTGTGACTGTAACGGGTCAAAATTGAAGCTTTTGAGTTAGCAAAACTCTGTAAAATGGCCATTTTGGTCACTTTGAGGGTTTAAAAAGTGGATATTCAACATGAGGCACGATCCAATTGACATTTTGAATCATTTTTGGTACAGTCCAAAAAATCAATTTTCGGATGAAAAACGATGACTCCGGACATGTCGAACGTTCCCAAAATGGTCTATAATGATGAAATTTTAACATTTAATCTTTTGACTCTAAATGACTGTTGGATGTGAATTATGACAATTTCAACTAAAATAAGTGTGTTTAAAGTCATTTCTGTGACTGAAACGGGTCAAAATTGAAGCTTTTAAATAAGCAAAACTCTGTAAAAATGGCAATTTTGGTCACTGTGAGGGTTTAAAATGTGGTTATTCAACATGAGGCACGATCCAATTGACATTTTGAATCATTTTTGGTACAGTCCGAAAAATCCATTTTCGGATGAAAAACGATGACTCCGGACATGTCGAACGTTCCCAAAATGGTCTATAATGATGAAATTTTAACATTTAATCTTTTGACTCTAAATGACTGTTGGATGTGAATTATGACTTTTTAAACTAAAATAAGTGTGTTTAAAGTCATTTCTGTGACTGAAACGGGTCAAAATTGAAGCTTTTGAGTAAGCAAAACTCTGTAAAAATGGCCATTTTGGTCACTTTGAGGGTTTAAAAAGTGATTATTCAACATGAGGCACGATCCAATTGACATTTTGAATCATTTTTGGTACAGTCCAAAAAATCAATTTTCGGATGAAAAACGATGACTCCGGACATGTCGAACGTTTCCCAAAATGGTCTATAATGATGAAATTTTAACATTTAATCTTTTGACTCTAAATGACTGTTGGATGTGAATTATGACAATTTCAACTAAAATAAGTGTGTTTAAAGTCATTTCTGTGACTGAAAAGGGTCAAAATTGAAGCTTTTAAATAAGCAAAACTCTGTAAAAATTGCCATTTTAGTCACTGTGAGGGTTTAAAATGTGGTTATTCAACATGAGGCACGATCCAATTGACATTTTGAATCATTTTTGGTACAGTCCAAAAAATTAATTTTCGGATGAAAAACGATGACTCCGGACATGTCGAACGTTCCCAAAATGGTCTATAATATTGAAATTTTAACATTTAATCTTTTGACTCTAAATGACTGTTGGATGTGAATTATGACTTTTTCAACTAAAATAAGTGTGTTTAAAGTCATTTCTGTGACTGAAATGGGTCAAAATTGAAGCTTTTAAATAAGCAAAACTCTGTATAAAATGGCCATTTTGGTCACTGTGAGGGTTTAAAAAGTGGTTATTCAACATGAGGCACGATCCAATTGACATTTTGAATCATTTTTGGTACAGTCCAAAAAATCAATTTTCGGATGAAAAACGATGACTCCGGACATGTCGAACGTTCCCAAAATGGCCTATAATGATGAAATTTTAACATTTAATCTTTTGACTCTAAATGACTGTTGGATGTGAATTATGACTTTTTCAACTAAAATAAGTCTGTTTAAAGTCATTTCTGTGCCTGAAACGGGTCAAAATTGAAGCTTTTGAGTAAGCAAAACTCTGTAAAAATGGCAATTTTGGTCACTGTGAGGGTTTAAAAAGTGGTTATTCAACATGAGGCACGATCCAATTGACATTTTGAATCATTTTTGGTACAGTCCAAAAAATCAATTTTCGGATGAAAAACGATGACTCCGGACATGTCGAACGTTCCCAAAATGGTCTATAATGATGAAATTTTAACATTTAATCTTTTGACTCTAAATGACTGTTGGATGTGAATTATGACTTTTTCAACTAAAATAAGTGTGTTTAAAGTCATTTCTGTGACTGAAACGGGTCAAAATTGAAGCTTTTGAGTTAGCAAAACTCTGTAAAATGGCCATTTTGGTCACTTTGAGGGTTTAAAAAGTGGTTATTCAACATGAGGCACGATCCAATTGACATTTTGAATCATTTTTGGTACAGTCCAAAAAATCAATTTTCGGATGAAAAACGATGACTCCGGACATGTCGAACGTTCCCAAAATGGTCTATAATGATGAAATTTTAACATTTAATCTTTTGACTCTAAATGACTGTTGGATGTGAATTGTGACAATTTCAACTAAAATAAGTGTGTTTAAAGTCATTTCTGTGACTGAAACGGGTCAAAATTGAAGCTTTTAAATAAGCAAAACTCTGTAAAAATGGCCATTTTGGTCAGTGTGAGGGTTTAAAATGTGGTTATTCAACATGAGGCACGATCCAATTGACATTTTGAATCATTTTTGGTACAGTCCAAAAAATCAATTTTCGGATGAAAAACGATGACTGCGGACATGTCGAACGTTCCCAAAATGGTCTATAATATTGAAATTTTAACATTTAATCTTTTGACTCTAAATGACTGTTGGATGTGAATTATCACTTTTTCAACTAAAATAAGTCTGTTTAAAGTCATTTCTGTGACTGAAATGGGTCAAAATTGAAGCTTTTAAATAAGCAAAACGTTGTATAAAATGGCCATTTTGGTCACTGTGAGGGTTTAAAAAGTGGTTATTCAACATGAGGCACGATCCAATTGACATTTTGAATCATTTTTGGTACATTCCAAAAAATCAATTTTCGGATGAAAAACGATGACTCCGGACATGTCGAACGTTCCCAAAATGGCCTTTAATGATGAAATTTTAACATTTAATCTTTTGACTCTAAATGACTGTTGGATGTGAATTATGACTTTTTCAACTAAAATAAGTCTGTTTAAAGTCATTTCTGTGCCTGAAACGGGTCAAAATTGAAGCTTTTGAGTAAGCAAAACTCTGTAAAAATGGCAATTTTGGTCACTGTGAGGGTTTAAAAAGTGGTTATTCAACATGAGGCATGATCCAATTGACATTTTGAATCATTTTTGGTACAGTCCAAAAAATCAATTTTCGGATGAAAAACGATGACTCCGGACATGTCGAACGTTCCCAAAATGGTCTATAATGATGAAATTTTAACATTTAATCTTTTGACTCTAAATGACTGTTGGATGTGAATTATGACTTTTTCAACTAAAATAAGTGTGTTTAAAGTCATTTCTGTGACTGAAACGGGTCAAAATTGAAGCTTTTGAGTTAGCAAAACTCAGTAAAATGGCCATTTTGGTCACTTTGAGGGTTTAAAAAGTGGTTATTCAACATGAGGCACGATCCAATTGACATTTTGAATCATTTTTGGTACAGTCCAAAAAATCAATTTTCGGATGAAAAACGATGACTCCGGACATGTCGAACGTTCCCAAAATGGTCTATAATGATGAAATTTTAACATTTAATCTTTTGACTCTAAATGACTGTTGGATGTGAATTATGACAATTTCAACTAAAATAAGTGTGTTTAAAGTCATTTCTGTGACTGAAACGGGTCAAAATTGAAGCTTTTAAATAAGCAAAACTCTGTAAAAATGGCCATTTTGGTCACTGTGAGGGTTTAAAATGTGGATATTCAACATGAGGCACGATCCAATTGACATTTTGAATCATTTTTGGTACAGTCCAAAAAATCAATTTTCGGATGAAAAACGATGACTCCGGACATGTCGAACGTTCCCAAAATGGTCTTAATGATGAAATTTTAACATTTAATCTTTTGACTCTAAATGACTGTTGGATGTGAATTATGACAATTTCAACTAAAATAAGTGTGTTTAAAGTCATTTCTGTGACTGAAACGGGTCAAAATTGAAGCTTTTAAATAAGCAAAACTCTGTAAAAATGGCAATTTTGGTCACTGTGAGGGTTTAAAATGTGGTTATTCAACATGAGGCACGATCCAATTGACATTTTGAATCATTTTTTGTACAGTCCAAAAAATCCATTTTCGGATGAAAAACGATGACTCCGGACATGTCGAACGTTCCCAAAATGGTCTATAATGATGAAATTTTAACATTTAATCTTTTGACTCTAAATGACTGTTGGATGTGAATTATGACAATTTCAACTAAAATAAGTGTGTTTAAAGTCATTTCTGTGACTGAAACGGGTCAAAATTGAAGCTTTTAAATAAGCAAAACTCTGTAAAAATGGCAATTTTGGTCACTGTGAGGGTTTAAAATGTGGTTATTCAACATGAGGCACGATCCAATTGACATTTTGAATCATTTTTGGTACAGTCCGAAAAATCCATTTTCGGATGAAAAACGATGACTCCGGACATGTCGAACGTTCCCAAAATGGTCTATAATGATGAAATTTTAACATTTAATCTTTTGACTCTAAATGACTGTTGGATGTGAATTATGACTTTTTAAACTAAAATAAGTGTGTTTAAAGTCATTTCTGTGACTGAAACGGGTCAAAATTGAAGCTTTTGAGTAAGCAAAACTCTGTAAAAATGGCCATTTTGGTCACTTTGAGGGTTTAAAAAGTGATTATTCAACATGAGGCACGATCCAATTGACATTTTGAATCATTTTTGGTACAGTCCAAAAAATCAATTTTCGGATGAAAAACGATGACTCCGGACATGTCGAACGTTCCCAAAATGGTCTATAATATTGAAATTTTAACATTTAATCTTTTGACTCTAAATGACTGTTGGATGTGAATTATGACTTTTTCAACTAAAATAAGTGTGTTTAAAGTCATTTCTGTGACTGAAATGGGTCAAAATTGAAGCTTTTAAATAAGCAAAACTCTGTATAAAATGGCCATTTTGGTCACTGTGAGGGTTTAAAAAGTGGTTATTCAACATGAGGCACGATCCAATTGACATTTTGAATCATTTTTGGTACAGTCCAAAAAATCAATTTTCGGATGAAAAACGATGACTCCGGACATGTCGAACGTTCCCAAAATGGCCTATAATGATGAAATTTTAACATTTAATCTTTTGACTCTAAATGACTGTTGGATGTGAATTATGACTTTTTCAACTAAAATAAGTCTGTTTAAAGTCATTTCTGTGCCTGAAACGGGTCAAAATTGAAGCTTTTGAGTAAGCAAAACTCTGTAAAAATGGCAATTTTGGTCACTGTGAGGGTTTAAAAAGTGGTTATTCAACATGAGGCACGATCCAATTGACATTTTGAATCATTTTTGGTACAGTCCAAAAAATCAATTTTCGGATGAAAAACGATGACTCCGGACATGTCGAACGTTCCCAAAATGGTCTATAATGATGAAATTTTAACATTTAATCTTTTGACTCTAAATGACTGTTGGATGTGAATTATGACTTTTTCAACTAAAATAAGTGTGTTTAAAGTCATTTCTGTGACTGAAACGGGTCAAAATTGAAGCTTTTGAGTTAGCAAAACTCTGTAAAATGGCCATTTTGGTCACTTTGAGGGTTTAAAAAGTGGTTATTCAACATGAGGCACGATCCAATTGACATTTTGAATCATTTTTGGTACAGTCCAAAAAATCAATTTTCGGATGAAAAACGATGACTCCGGACATGTCGAACGTTCCCAAAATGGTCTATAATGATGAAATTTTAACATTTAATCTTTTGACTCTAAATGACTGTTGGATGTGAATTGTGACAATTTCAACTAAAATAAGTGTGTTTAAAGTCATTTCTGTGACTGAAACGGGTCAAAATTGAAGCTTTTAAATAAGCAAAACTCTGTAAAAATGGCCATTTTGGTCAGTGTGAGGGTTTAAAATGTGGTTATTCAACATGAGGCACGATCCAATTGACATTTTGAATCATTTTTGGTACAGTCCAAAAAATCAATTTTCGGATGAAAAACGATGACTGCGGACATGTCGAACGTTCCCAAAATGGTCTATAATATTGAAATTTTAACATTTAATCTTTTGACTCTAAATGACTGTTGGATGTGAATTATCACTTTTTCAACTAAAATAAGTCTGTTTAAAGTCATTTCTGTGACTGAAATGGGTCAAAATTGAAGCTTTTAAATAAGCAAAACGTTGTATAAAATGGCCATTTTGGTCACTGTGAGGGTTTAAAAAGTGGTTATTCAACATGAGGCACGATCCAATTGACATTTTGAATCATTTTTGGTACATTCCAAAAAATCAATTTTCGGATGAAAAACGATGACTCCGGACATGTCGAACGTTCCCAAAATGGCCTTTAATGATGAAATTTTAACATTTAATCTTTTGACTCTAAATGACTGTTGGATGTGAATTATGACTTTTTCAACTAAAATAAGTCTGTTTAAAGTCATTTCTGTGCCTGAAACGGGTCAAAATTGAAGCTTTTGAGTAAGCAAAACTCTGTAAAAATGGCAATTTTGGTCACTGTGAGGGTTTAAAAAGTGGTTATTCAACATGAGGCATGATCCAATTGACATTTTGAATCATTTTTGGTACAGTCCAAAAAATCAATTTTCGGATGAAAAACGATGACTCCGGACATGTCGAACGTTCCCAAAATGGTCTATAATGATGAAATTTTAACATTTAATCTTTTGACTCTAAATGACTGTTGGATGTGAATTATGACTTTTTCAACTAAAATAAGTGTGTTTAAAGTCATTTCTGTGACTGAAACGGGTCAAAATTGAAGCTTTTGAGTTAGCAAAACTCAGTAAAATGGCCATTTTGGTCACTTTGAGGGTTTAAAAAGTGGTTATTCAACATGAGGCACGATCCAATTGACATTTTGAATCATTTTTGGTACAGTCCAAAAAATCAATTTTCGGATGAAAAACGATGACTCCGGACATGTCGAACGTTCCCAAAATGGTCTATAATGATGAAATTTTAACATTTAATCTTTTGACTCTAAATGACTGTTGGATGTGAATTATGACAATTTCAACTAAAATAAGTGTGTTTAAAGTCATTTCTGTGACTGAAACGGGTCAAAATTGAAGCTTTTAAATAAGCAAAACTCTGTAAAAATGGCCATTTTGGTCACTGTGAGGGTTTAAAATGTGGATATTCAACATGAGGCACGATCCAATTGACATTTTGAATCATTTTTGGTACAGTCCAAAAAATCAATTTTCGGATGAAAAACGATGACTCCGGACATGTCGAACGTTCCCAAAATGGTCTTAATGATGAAATTTTAACATTTAATCTTTTGACTCTAAATGACTGTTGGATGTGAATTATGACAATTTCAACTAAAATAAGTGTGTTTAAAGTCATTTCTGTGACTGAAACGGGTCAAAATTGAAGCTTTTAAATAAGCAAAACTCTGTAAAAATGGCAATTTTGGTCACTGTGAGGGTTTAAAATGTGGTTATTCAACATGAGGCACGATCCAATTGACATTTTGAATCATTTTTTGTACAGTCCAAAAAATCCATTTTCGGATGAAAAACGATGACTCCGGACATGTCGAACGTTCCCAAAATGGTCTATAATGATGAAATTTTAACATTTAATCTTTTGACTCTAAATGACTGTTGGATGTGAATTATCACTTTTTCAACTAAAATAAGTCTGTTTAAAGTCATTTCTGTGACTGAAACGGGTCAAAATTGAAGCTTTTGAGTAAGCAAAACTCTGTAAAAATGGCCATTTTGGTCACTTTGAGGGTTTAAAAAGTGGTTATTCAACATGAGGCACGATCCAATTGACATTTTGAATTATTTTTGGTACAGTCCAAAAAATCAATTTTCGGATGAAAAACGATGACTCCGGACATGTCGAACGTTCCCAAAATGGTCTATAATGATGAAATTTTAACATTTAATCTTTTGACTCTAAAGGACTGTTGGATGTGAATTATGACAATTTCAACTAAAATAAGTGTGTTTAAAGTCATTTCGGTGACTGAAAAGGGTCAAAATTGAAGCTTTTAAATATGCAAAACTCTGTAAAAATGGCCATTTTGGTCACTGTGAGGGTTTAAAATGTGGATATTCAACATGAGGCACGATCCAATTGACATTTTGAATCATTTTTGGTACAGTCCAAAAAATCAATTTTCGGATGAAAAACTATGACTCCGGACATGTCGAACGTTGCCAAAATGGCCTCTAATGATGAAATTTTAACATTTAATCTTTTGACTCTAAATGACTGTTGGATGTGAATTATGACTTTTTCAACTAAAATAAGTCTGTTTAAAGTCATTTCTGTGCCTGAAACGGGTCAAAATTGAAGCTTTTGAGTTAGCAAAACTCTGTAAAATGGCCATTTTGGTCACTTTGAGGGTTTAAAAAGTGGTTATTCAACATGAGGCACGATCCAATTGACATTTTGAATCATTTTTGGTACAGTCCAAAAAATCAATTTTCGGATGAAAAACGATGACTCCGGACATGTCGAACGTTCCCAAAATGGTCTATAATGATGAAATTTTAACATTTAATCTTTTGACTCTAAAGGACTGTTGGATGTGAATTATGACTTTTTCAACTAAAATAAGTGTGTTTAAAGTCATTTCGGTGACTGAAAAGGGTCAAAATTGAAGCTTTTAAATATGCAAAACTCTGTAAAAATGGCCATTTTGGTCACTTTGAGGGTTTAAAAAGTGGTTATTCAACATGAGGCACGATCCAATTGACATTTTGAATCATTTTTGGTACAGTCCAAAAAATCAATTTTCGGATGAAAAACGATGACTCCGGACATGTCGAACGTTCCCAAAATGGCCTATAATGATGAAATTTTAACATTTAATCTTTTGACTCTAAATGACTGTTGGATGTGAATTATAACTTTTTCAACTAAAATAAGTCTGTTTAAAGTCATTTCTGTGCCTGAAACGGGTCAAAATTGAAGCTTTTGAGTAAGCAAAACTCTGTAAAAATGGCAATTTTGGTCACTGTGAGGGTTTAAAAAGTGGTTATTCAACATGAGGCACGATCCAATTGACATTTTGAATCATTTTTGGTACAGTCCAAAAAATCAATTTTCGGATGAAAAACGATGACTCCGGACATGTCGAACGTTCCCAAAATGGTCTATAATGATGAAATTTTAACATTTAATCTTTTGACTCTAAATGACTGTTGGATGTGAATTATGACTTTTTCAACTAAAATAAGTCTGTTTAAAGTCATTTCTGTGACTGAAATGGGTCAAAATTGAAGCTTTTAAATAAGCAAAACTCTGTATAAAATGGCCATTTTGGTCACTGTGAGGGTTTAAAAAGTGGTTATTCAACATGAGGCACGATCCAATTGACATTTTGAATCATTTTTGGTACAGTCCAAAAAATCAATTTTCGGATGAAAAACGATGACTCCGGACATGTCGAACATTCCCAAAATGGCCTATAATGATGAAATTTTAACATTTAATCTTTTGACTCTAAATGACTGTTGGATGTGAATTATAACTTTTTCAACTAAAATAAGTCTGTTTAAAGTCATTTCTGTGCCTGAAACGGGTCAAAATTGAAGCTTTTGAGTAAGCAAAACTCTGTAAAAATGGCAATTTTGGTCACTGTGAGGGTTTAAAAAGTGGTTATTCAACATGAGGCACGATCCAATTGACATTTTGAATCATTTTTGGTACAGTCCAAAAAATCAATTTTCGGATGAAAAACGATGACTCCGGACATGTCGAACGTTCCCAAAATGGTCTATAATATTGAAATTTTAACATTTAATCTTTTGACTCTAAATGACTGTTGGATGTGAATTATGACTTTTTCAACTAAAATAAGTCTGTTTAAAGTCATTTCTGTGACTGAAATGGGTCAAAATTGAAGCTTTTAAATAAGCAAAACTCTGTATAAAATGGCCATTTTGGTCACTGTGAGGGTTTAAAAAGTGGTTATTCAACATGAGGCACGATCCAATTGACATTTTGAATCATTTTTGGTACAGTCCAAAAAATCAATTTTCGGATGAAAAACGATGACTCCGGACATGTCGAACGTTCCCAAAATGGCCTATAATGATGAAATTTTAACATTTAATCTTTTGACTCTAAATGACTGTTGGATGTGAATTATAACTTTTTCAACTAAAATAAGTCTGTTTAAAGTCATTTCTGTGCCTGAAACGGGTCAAAATTGAAGCTTTTGAGTAAGCAAAACTCTGTAAAAATGGCAATTTTGGTCACTGTGAGGGTTTAAAAAGTGGTTATTCAACATGAGGCACGATCCAATTGACATTTTGAATCATTTTTGGTACAGTCCAAAAAATCAATTTTCGGATGAAAAACGATGACTCCGGACATGTCGAACGTTCCCAAAATGGTCTATAATGATGAAATTTTAACATTTAATCTTTTGACTCTAAATGACTGTTGGATGTGAATTATGACTTTTTCAACTAAAATAAGTGTGTTTAAAGTCATTTCTGTGACTGAAACGGGTCAAAATTGAAGCTTTTGAGTTAGCAAAACTCTGTAAAATGGCCATTTTGGTCACTTTGAGGGTTTAAAAAGTGGTTATTCAACATGAGGCACGATCCAATTGACATTTTGAATCATTTTTGGTACAGTCCAAAAAATCAATTTTCGGATGAAAAACGATGACTCCGGACATGTCGAACGTTCCCAAAATGGTCTATAATGATGAAATTTTAACATTTAATCTTTTGACTCTAAATGACTGTTGGATGTGAATTATGACAATTTCAACTAAAATAAGTGTGTTTAAAGTCATTTCTGTGCCTGAAACGGGTCAAAATTGAAGCTTTTAAATAAGCAAAACTCTGTAAAAATGGCCATTTTGGTCACTGTGAGGGTTTAAAATGTGGATATTCAACATGAGGCACGATCCAATTGACATTTTGAATCATTTTTGGTACAGTCCAAAAAATCAATTTTCGGATGAAAAACGATGACTCCGGACATGTCGAACGTTCCCAAAATGGTCTATAATGATGAAATTTTAACATTTAATCTTTTGACTCTAAATGACTGTTGGATGTGAATTATGACAATTTCAACTAAAATAAGTGTGTTTAAAGTCATTTCTGTGACTGAAACGGGTCAAAATTGAAGCTTTTAAATAAGCAAAACTCTGTAAAAATGGCAATTTTGGTCACTGTGAGGGTTTAAAATGTGGTTATTCAACATGAGGCACGATCCAATTGACATTTTGAATCATTTTTGGTACAGTCCGAAAAATCCATTTTCGGATGAAAAACGATGACTCCGGACATGTCGAACGTTCCCAAAATGGTCTATAATGATGAAATTTTAACATTTAATCTTTTGACTCTAAATGACTGTTGGATGTGAATTATGACTTTTTAAACTAAAATAAGTGTGTTTAAAGTCATTTCTGTGACTGAAACGGGTCAAAATTGAAGCTTTTGAGTAAGCAAAACTCTGTAAAAATGGCCATTTTGGTCACTTTGAGGGTTTAAAAAGTGATTATTCAACATGAGGCACGATCCAATTGACATTTTGAATCATTTTTGGTACAGTCCAAAAAATCAATTTTCGGATGAAAAACGATGACTCCGGACATGTCGAACGTTTCCCAAAATGGTCTATAATGATGAAATTTTAACATTTAATCTTTTGACTCTAAATGACTGTTGGATGTGAATTATGACAATTTCAACTAAAATAAGTGTGTTTAAAGTCATTTCTGTGACTGAAAAGGGTCAAAATTGAAGCTTTTAAATAAGCAAATCTCTGTAAAAATTGCCATTTTAGTCACTGTGAGGGTTTAAAATGTGGTTATTCAACATGAGGCACGATCCAATTGACATTTTGAATCATTTTTGGTACAGTCCAAAAAATTAATTTTCGGATGAAAAACGATGACTCCGGACATGTCGAACGTTCCCAAAATGGTCTATAATATTGAAATTTTAACATTTAATCTTTTGACTCTAAATGACTGTTGGATGTGAATTATGACTTTTTCAACTAAAATAAGTGTGTTTAAAGTCATTTCTGTGACTGAAATGGGTCAAAATTGAAGCTTTTAAATAAGCAAAACTCTGTATAAAATGGCCATTTTGGTCACTGTGAGGGTTTAAAAAGTGGTTATTCAACATGAGGCACGATCCAATTGACATTTTGAATCATTTTTGGTACAGTCCAAAAAATCAATTTTCGGATGAAAAACGATGACTCCGGACATGTCGAACGTTCCCAAAATGGCCTATAATGATGAAATTTTAACATTTAATCTTTTGACTCTAAATGACTGTTGGATGTGAATTATGACTTTTTCAACTAAAATAAGTCTGTTTAAAGTCATTTCTGTGCCTGAAACGGGTCAAAATTGAAGCTTTTGAGTAAGCAAAACTCTGTAAAAATGGCAATTTTGGTCACTGTGAGGGTTTAAAAAGTGGTTATTCAACATGAGGCACGATCCAATTGACATTTTGAATCATTTTTGGTAGTCCAAAAAATCAATTTTCGGATGAAAAACGATGACTCCGGACATGTCGAACGTTCCCAAAATGGTCTATAATGATGAAATTTTAACATTTAATCTTTTGACTCTAAATGACTGTTGGATGTGAATTATGACTTTTTCAACTAAAATAAGTGTGTTTAAAGTCATTTCTGTGACTGAAACGGGTCAAAATTGAAGCTTTTGAGTTAGCAAAACTCTGTAAAATGGCCATTTTGGTCACTTTGAGGGTTTAAAAAGTGGTTATTCAACATGAGGCACGATCCAATTGACATTTTGAATCATTTTTGGTACAGTCCAAAAAATCAATTTTCGGATGAAAAACGATGACTCCGGACATGTCGAACGTTCCCAAAATGGTCTATAATGATGAAATTTTAACATTTAATCTTTTGACTCTAAATGACTGTTGGATGTGATTTGTGACAATTTCAACTAAAATAAGTGTGTTTAAAGTCATTTCTGTGACTGAAACGGGTCAAAATTGAAGCTTTTAAATAAGCAAAACTCTGTAAAAATGGCCATTTTGGTCAGTGTGAGGGTTTAAAATGTGGTTATTCAACATGAGGCACGATCCAATTGACATTTTGAATCATTTTTGGTACAGTCCAAAAACATCAATTTTCGGATGAAAAACGATGACTGCGGACATGTCGAACGTTCCCAAAATGGTCTATAATATTGAAATTTTAACATTTAATCTTTTGACTCTAAATGACTGTTGGATGTGAATTATCACTTTTTCAACTAAAATAAGTCTGTTTAACGTCATTTCTGTGACTGAAATGGGTCAAAATTGAAGCTTTTAAATAAGCAAAACGTTGTATAAAATGGCCATTTTGGTCACTGTGAGGGTTTAAAAAGTGGTTATTCAACATGAGGCACGATCCAATTGACATTTTGAATCATTTTTGGTACAGTCCAAAAAATCAATTTTCGGATGAAAAACGATGACTCCGGACATGTCGAACGTTCCCAAAATGGCCTTTAATGATGAAATTTTAACATTTAATCTTTTGACTCTAAATGACTGTTGGATGTGAATTATTACTTTTTCAACTAAAATAAGTCGGTTTAAAGTCATTTCTGTGCCTGAAACGGGTCAAAATTGAAGCTTTTGAGTAAGCAAAACTCTGTAAAAATGGCAATTTTGGTCACTGTGAGGGTTTAAAAAGTGGTTATTCAACATGAGGCACGATCCAATTGACATTTTGAATCATTTTTGGTACAGTCCAAAAAATCAATTTTCGGATGAAAAACGATGACTCCGGACATGTCGAACGTTCCCAAAATGGTCTATAATGATGAAATTTTAACATTTAATCTTTTGACTCTAAATGACTGTTGGATGTGAATTATGACTTTTTCAACTAAAATAAGTGTGTTTAAAGTCATTTCTGTGACTGAAACGGGTCAAAATTGAAGCTTTTGAGTTAGCAAAACTCAGTAAAATGGCCATTTTGGTCACTTTGAGGGTTTAAAAAGTGGTTATTCAACATGAGGCACGATCCAATTGACATTTTGAATCATTTTTGGTACAGTCCAAAAAATCAATTTTCGGATGAAAAACGATGACTCCGGACATGTCGAACGTTTCCCAAAATGGTCTATAATGATGAAATTTTAACATTTAATCTTTTGACTCTAAATGACTGTTGGATGTGAATTATGACAATTTCAACTAAAATAAGTGTGTTTAAAGTAATTTCTGTGACTGAAAAGGGTCAAAATTGAAGCTTTTAAATAAGCAAAACTCTGTAAAAATTGCCATTTTAGTCACTGTGAGGGTTTAAAATGTGGTTATTCAACATGAGGCACGATCCAATTGACATTTTGAATCATTTTTGGTACAGTCCAAAAAATTAATTTTCGGATGAAAAACGATGACTCCGGACATGTCGAACGTTCCCAAAATGGTCTATAATATTGAAATTTTAACATTTAATCTTTTGACTCTAAATGACTGTTGGATGTGAATTATGACTTTTTCAACTAAAATAAGTGTGTTTAAAGTCATTTCTGTGACTGAAATGGGTCAAAATTGAAGCTTTTAAATAAGCAAAACTCTGTATAAAATGGCTATTTTGGTCACTGTGAGGGTTTAAAAAGTGGTTATTCAACATGAGGCACGATCCAATTGACATTTTGAATCATTTTTGGTACAGTCCAAAAAATCAATTTTCGGATGAAAAACGATGACTCCGGACATGTCGAACGTTCCCAAAATGGCCTATAATGATGAAATTTTAACATTTAATCTTTTGACTCTAAATGACTGTTGGATGTGAATTATGACTTTTTCAACTAAAATAAGTCTGTTTAAAGTCATTTCTGTGCCTGAAACGGGTCAAAATTGAAGCTTTTGAGTAAGCAAAACTCTGTAAAAATGGCAATTTTGGTCACTGTGAGGGTTTAAAAAGTGGTTATTCAACATGAGGCACGATCCAATTGACATTTTGAATCATTTTTGGTACAGTCCAAAAAATCAATTTTCGGATGAAAAACGATGACTCCGGACATGTCGAACGTTCCCAAAATGGTCTATAATGATGAAATTTTAACATTTAATCTTTTGACTCTAAATGACTGTTGGATGTGAATTATGACTTTTTCAACTAAAATAAGTGTGTTTAAAGTCATTTCTGTGACTGAAACGGGTCAAAATTGAAGCTTTTGAGTTAGCAAAACTCTGTAAAATGGCCATTTTGGTCACTTTGAGGGTTTAAAAAGTGGTTATTCAACATGAGGCACGATCCAATTGACATTTTGAATCATTTTTGGTACAGTCCAAAAAATCAATTTTCGGATGAAAAACGATGACTCCGGACATGTCGAACGTTCCCAAAATGGTCTATAATGATGAAATTTTAACATTTAATCTTTTGACTCTAAATGACTGTTGGATGTGAATTGTGACAATTTCAACTAAAATAAGTGTGTTTAAAGTCATTTCTGTGACTGAAACGGGTCAAAATTGAAGCTTTTAAATAAGCAAAACTCTGTAAAAATGGCCATTTTGGTCAGTGTGAGGGTTTAAAATGTGGTTATTCAACATGAGGCACGATCCAATTGACATTTTGAATCATTTTTGGTACAGTCCAAAAAATCAATTTTCGGATGAAAAACGATGACTGCGGACATGTCGAACGTTCCCAAAATGGTCTATAATATTGAAATTTTAACATTTAATCTTTTGACTCTAAATGACTGTTGGATGTGAATTATCACTTTTTCAACTAAAATAAGTCTGTTTAAAGTCATTTCTGTGACTGAAATGGGTCAAAATTGAAGCTTTTAAATAAGCAAAACGTTGTATAAAATGGCCATTTTGGTCACTGTGAGGGTTTAAAAAGTGGTTATTCAACATGAGGCACGATCCAATTGACATTTTGAATCATTTTTGGTACAGTCCAAAAAATCAATTTTCGGATGAAAAACGATGACTCCGGACATGTCGAACGTTCCCAAAATGGTCTATAATATTGAAATTTTAACATTTAATCTTTTGACTCTAAATGACTGTTGGATGTGAATTATGACTTTTTCAACTAAAATAAGTCTGTTTAAAGTCATTTCTGTGACTGAAATGGGTCAAAATTGAAGCTTTTAAATAAGCAAAACTCTGTATAAAATGGCCATTTTGGTCACTGTGAGGGTTTAAAAAGTGGTTATTCAACATGAGGCACGATCCAATTGACATTTTGAATCATTTTTGGTACAGTCCAAAAAATCAATTTTCGGATGAAAAACGATGACTCCGGACATGTCGAACGTTCCCAAAATGGCCTATAATGATGAAATTTTAACATTTAATCTTTTGACTCTAAATGACTGTTGGATGTGAATTATAACTTTTTCAACTAAAATAAGTCTGTTTAAAGTCATTTCTGTGCCTGAAACGGGTCAAAATTGAAGCTTTTGAGTAAGCAAAACTCTGTAAAAATGGCAATTTTGGTCACTGTGAGGGTTTAAAAAGTGGTTATTCAACATGAGGCACGATCCAATTGACATTTTGAATCATTTTTGGAACAGTCCAAAAAATCAATTTTCGGATGAAAAACGATGACTCCGGACATGTCGAACGTTCCCAAAATGGTCTATAATGATGAAATTTTAACATTTAATCTTTTGACTCTAAATGACTGTTGGATGTGAATTATGACTTTTTCAACTAAAATAAGTGTGTTTAAAGTCATTTCTGTGACTGAAACGGGTCAAAATTGAAGCTTTTGAGTTAGCAAAACTCTGTAAAATGGCCATTTTGGTCACTTTGAGGGTTTAAAAAGTGGTTATTCAACATGAGGCACGATCCAATTGACATTTTGAATCATTTTTGGTACAGTCCAAAAAATCAATTTTCGGATGAAAAACGATGACTCCGGACATGTCGAACGTTCCCAAAATGGTCTATAATGATGAAATTTTAACATTTAATCTTTTGACTCTAAATGACTGTTGGATGTGAATTGTGACAATTTCAACTAAAATAAGTGTGTTTAAAGTCATTTCTGTGACTGAAACGGGTCAAAATTGAAGCTTTTAAATAAGCAAAACTCTGTAAAAATGGCCATTTTGGTCAGTGTGAGGGTTTAAAATGTGGTTATTCAACATGAGGCACGATCCAATTGACATTTTGAATCATTTTTGGTACAGTCCAAAAAATCAATTTTCGGATGAAAAACGATGACTGCGGACATGTCGAACGTTCCCAAAATGGTCTATAATATTGAAATTTTAACATTTAATCTTTTGACTCTAAATGACTGTTGGATGTGAATTATCACTTTTTCAACTAAAATAAGTCTGTTTAAAGTCATTTCTGTGACTGAAATGGGTCAAAATTGAAGCTTTTAAATAAGCAAAACGTTGTATAAAATGGCCATTTTGGTCACTGTGAGGGTTTAAAAAGTGGTTATTCAACATGAGGCACGATCCAATTGACATTTTGAATCATTTTTGGTACAGTCCAAAAAATCAATTTTCGGATGAAAAACGATGACTCCGGACATGTCGAACGTTCCCAAAATGGCCTTTAATGATGAAATTTTAACATTTAATCTTTTGACTCTAAATGACTGTTGGATGTGAATTATGACTTTTTCAACTAAAATAAGTCTGTTTAAAGTCATTTCTGTGCCTGAAACGGGTCAAAATTGAAGCTTTTGAGTAAGCAAAACTCTGTAAAAATGGCAATTTTGGTCACTGTGAGGGTTTAAAAAGTGGTTATTCAACATGAGGCACGATCCAATTGACATTTTGAATCATTTTTGGTACAGTCCAAAAAATCAATTTTCGGATGAAAAACGATGACTCCGGACATGTCGAACGTTCCCAAAATGGTCTATAATGATGAAATTTTAACATTTAATCTTTTGACTCTAAATGACTGTTGGATGTGAATTATGACTTTTTCAACTAAAATAAGTGTGTTTAAAGTCATTTCTGTGACTGAAACGGGTC
Organism: Lissotriton vulgaris; assembly: GCF_964263255.1. NCBI lineage: Eukaryota > Metazoa > Chordata > Amphibia > Caudata > Salamandridae > Lissotriton > Lissotriton vulgaris. Next base: position 63,923 of record NW_028248757.1, read on the forward strand.
AAAATTGAAGCTTTTGAGTTAGCAAAACTCAGTAAAATGGCCATTTTGGTCACTTTGAGGGTTTAAAAAGTGGTTATTCAACATGAGGCACGATCCAATTGACATTTTGAATCATTTTTGGTACAGTCCAAAAAATCAATTTTCGGATGAAAAACGATGACTCCGGACATGTCGAACGTTCCCAAAATGGTCTATAATGATGAAATTTTAACATTTAATCTTTTGACTCTAAATGACTGTTGGATGTGAATTATGACAATTTCAACTAAAATAAGTGTGTTTAAAGTCATTTCTGTGACTGAAACGGGTCAAAATTGAAGCTTTTAAATAAGCAAAACTCTGTAAAAATGGCCATTTTGGTCACTGTGAGGGTTTAAAATGTGGATATTCAACATGAGGCACGATCCAATTGACATTTTGAATCATTTTTGGTACAGTCCAAAAAATCAATTTTCGGATGAAAAACGATGACTCCGGACATGTCGAACGTTCCCAAAATGGTCTTAATGATGAAATTTTAACATTTAATCTTTTGACTCTAAATGACTGTTGGATGTGAATTATGACAATTTCAACTAAAATAAGTGTGTTTAAAGTCATTTCTGTGACTGAAACGGGTCAAAATTGAAGCTTTTAAATAAGCAAAACTCTGTAAAAATGGCAATTTTGGTCACTGTGAGGGTTTAAAATGTGGTTATTCAACATGAGGCACGATCCAATTGACATTTTGAATCATTTTTGGTACAGTCCAAAAAATCCATTTTCGGATGAAAAACGATGACTCCGGACATGTCGAACGTTCCCAAAATGGTCTATAATGATGAAATTTTAACATTTAATCTTTTGACTCTAAATGACTGTTGGATGTGAATTATCACTTTTTCAACTAAAATAAGTCTGTTTAAAGTCATTTCTGTGACTGAAACGGGTCAAAATTGAAGCTTTTGAGTAAGCAAAACTCTGTAAAAATGGCCATTTTGGTCACTTTGAGGGTTTAAAAAGTGGTTATTCAACATGAGGCACGATCCAATTGACATTTTGAATTATTTTTGGTACAGTCCAAAAAATCAATTTTCGGATGAAAAACGATGACTCCGGACATGTCGAACGTTCCCAAAATGGTCTATAATGATGAAATTTTAACATTTAATCTTTTGACTCTAAAGGACTGTTGGATGTGAATTATGACAATTTCAACTAAAATAAGTGTGTTTAAAGTCATTTCGGTGACTGAAAAGGGTCAAAATTGAAGCTTTTAAATATGCAAAACTCTGTAAAAATGGCCATTTTGGTCACTGTGAGGGTTTAAAATGTGGATATTCAACATGAGGCACGATCCAATTGACATTTTGAATCATTTTTGGTACAGTCCAAAAAATCAATTTTCGGATGAAAAACGATGACTCCGGACATGTCGAACGTTGCCAAAATGGCCTATAATGATGAAATTTTAACATTTAATCTTTTGACTCTAAATGACTGTTGGATGTGAATTATGACTTTTTCAACTAAAATAAGTCTGTTTAAAGTCATTTCTGTGCCTGAAACGGGTCAAAATTGAAGCTTTTGAGTTAGCAAAACTCTGTAAAATGGCCATTTTGGTCACTTTGAGGGTTTAAAAAGTGGTTATTCAACATGAGGCACGATCCAATTGACATTTTGAATCATTTTTGGTACAGTCCAAAAAATCAATTTTCGGATGAAAAACGATGACTCCGGACATGTCGAACGTTCCCAAAATGGTCTATAATGATGAAATTTTAACATTTAATCTTTTGACTCTAAAGGACTGTTGGATGTGAATTATGACTTTTTCAACTAAAATAAGTGTGTTTAAAGTCATTTCGGTGACTGAAAAGGGTCAAAATTGAAGCTTTTAAATATGCAAAACTCTGTAAAAATGGCCATTTTGGTCACTTTGAGGGTTTAAAAAGTGGTTATTCAACATGAGGCACGATCCAATTGACATTTTGAATCATTTTTGGTACAGTCCAAAAAATCAATTTTCGGATGAAAAACGATGACTCCGGACATGTCGAACGTTCCCAAAATGGCCTATAATGATGAAATTTTAACATTTAATCTTTTGACTCTAAATGACTGTTGGATGTGAATTATAACTTTTTCAACTAAAATAAGTCTGTTTAAAGTCATTTCTGTGCCTGAAACGGGTCAAAATTGAAGCTTTTGAGTAAGCAAAACTCTGTAAAAATGGCAATTTTGGTCACTGTGAGGGTTTAAAAAGTGGTTATTCAACATGAGGCACGATCCAATTGACATTTTGAATCATTTTTGGTACAGTCCAAAAAATCAATTTTCGGATGAAAAACGATGACTCCGGACATGTCGAACGTTCCCAAAATGGTCTATAATGATGAAATTTTAACATTTAATCTTTTGACTCTAAATGACTGTTGGATGTGAATTATGACTTTTTCAACTAAAATAAGTCTGTTTAAAGTCATTTCTGTGACTGAAATGGGTCAAAATTGAAGCTTTTAAATAAGCAAAACTCTGTATAAAATGGCCATTTTGGTCACTGTGAGGGTTTAAAAAGTGGTTATTCAACATGAGGCACGATCCAATTGACATTTTGAATCATTTTTGGTACAGTCCAAAAAATCAATTTTCGGATGAAAAACGATGACTCCGGACATGTCGAACATTCCCAAAATGGCCTATAATGATGAAATTTTAACATTTAATCTTTTGACTCTAAATGACTGTTGGATGTGAATTATAACTTTTTCAACTAAAATAAGTCTGTTTAAAGTCATTTCTGTGCCTGAAACGGGTCAAAATTGAAGCTTTTGAGTAAGCAAAACTCTGTAAAAATGGCAATTTTGGTCACTGTGAGGGTTTAAAAAGTGGTTATTCAACATGAGGCACAATCCAATTGACATTTTGAATCATTTTTGGTACAGTCCAAAAAATCAATTTTCGGATGAAAAACGATGACTCCGGACATGTCGAACGTTCCCAAAATGGTCTATAATATTGAAATTTTAACATTTAAAATTTTGACTCTAAATGACTGTTGGATGTGAATTATGACTTTTTCAACTAAAATAAGTCTGTTTAAAGTCATTTCTGTGACTGAAATGGGTCAAAATTGAAGCTTTTAAATAAGCAAAACTCTGTATAAAATGGCCATTTTGGTCACTGTGAGGGTTTAAAAAGTGGTTATTCAACATGAGGCACGATCCAATTGACATTTTGAATCATTTTTGGTACAGTCCAAAAAATCAATTTTCGGATGAAAAACGATGACTCCGGACATGTCGAACGTTCCCAAAATGGCCTATAATGATGACATTTTAACATTTAATCTTTTGACTCTAAATGACTGTTGGATGTGAATTATAACTTTTTCAACTAAAATAAGTCTGTTTAAAGTCATTTCTGTGCCTGAAACGGGTCAAAATTGAAGCTTTTGAGTAAGCAAAACTCTGTAAAAATGGCAATTTTGGTCACTGTGAGGGTTTAAAAAGTGGTTATTCAACATGAGGCACGATCCAATTGACATTTTGAATCATTTTTGGTACAGTCCAAAAAATCAATTTTCGGATGAAAAACGATGACTCCGGACATGTCGAACGTTCCCAAAATGGTCTATAATGATGAAATTTTAACATTTAATCTTTTGACTCTAAATGACTGTTGGATGTGAATTATGACTTTTTCAACTAAAATAAGTGTGTTTAAAGTCATTTCTGTGACTGAAACGGGTCAAAATTGAAGCTTTTGAGTTAGCAAAACTCTGTAAAATGGCCATTTTGGTCACTTTGAGGGTTTAAAAAGTGGTTATTCAACATGAGGCACGATCCAATTGACATTTTGAATCATTTTTGGTACAGTCCAAAAAATCAATTTTCGGATGAAAAACGATGACTCCGGACATGTCGAACGTTCCCAAAATGGTCTATAATGATGAAATTTTAACATTTAATCTTTTGACTCTAAATGACTGTTGGATGTGAATTATGACAATTTCAACTAAAATAAGTGTGTTTAAAGTCATTTCTGTGCCTGAAACGGGTCAAAATTGAAGCTTTTAAATAAGCAAAACTCTGTAAAAATGGCCATTTTGGTCACTGTGAGGGTTTAAAATGTGGATATTCAACATGAGGCACGATCCAATTGACATTTTGAATCATTTTTGGTACAGTCCAAAAAATCAATTTTCGGATGAAAAACAATGACTCCGGACATGTCGAACGTTCCCAAAATGGTCTATAATGATGAAATTTTAACATTTAATCTTTTGACTCTAAATGACTGTTGGATGTGAATTATGACAATTTCAACTAAAATAAGTGTGTTTAAAGTCATTTCTGTGACTGAAACGGGTCAAAATTGAAGCTTTTAAATAAGCAAAACTCTGTAAAAATGGCAATTTTGGTCACTGTGAGGGTTTAAAATGTGGTTATTCAACATGAGGCACGATCCAATTGACATTTTGAATCATTTTTGGTACAGTCCGAAAAATCCATTTTCGGATGAAAAACGATGACTCCGGACATGTCGAACGTTCCCAAAATGGTCTATAATGATGAAATTTTAACATTTAATCTTTTGACTCTAAATGACTGTTGGATGTGAATTATGACTTTTTAAACTAAAATAAGTGTGTTTAAAGTCATTTCTGTGACTGAAACGGGTCAAAATTGAAGCTTTTGAGTAAGCAAAACTCTGTAAAAATGGCCATTTTGGTCACTTTGAGGGTTTAAAAAGTGATTATTCAACATGAGGCACGATCCAATTGACATTTTGAATCATTTTTGGTACAGTCCAAAAAATCAATTTTCGGATGAAAAACGATGACTCCGGACATGTCGAACGTTTCCCAAAATGGTCTATAATGATGAAATTTTAACATTTAATCTTTTGACTCTAAATGACTGTTGGATGTGAATTATGACAATTTCAACTAAAATAAGTGTGTTTAAAGTCATTTCTGTGACTGAAAAGGGTCAAAATTGAAGCTTTTAAATAAGCAAATCTCTGTAAAAATTGCCATTTTAGTCACTGTGAGGGTTTAAAATGTGGTTATTCAACATGAGGCACGATCCAATTGACATTTTGAATCATTTTTGGTACAGTCCAAAAAATTAATTTTCGGATGAAAAACGATGACTCCGGACATGTCGAACGTTCCCAAAATGGTCTATAATATTGAAATTTTAACATTTAATCTTTTGACTCTAAATGACTGTTGGATGTGAATTATGACTTTTTCAACTAAAATAAGTGTGTTTAAAGTCATTTCTGTGACTGAAATGGGTCAAAATTGAAGCTTTTAAATAAGCAAAACTCTGTATAAAATGGCCATTTTGGTCACTGTGAGGGTTTAAAAAGTGGTTATTCAACATGAGGCACGATCCAATTGACATTTTGAATCATTTTTGGTACAGTCCAAAAAATCAATTTTCGGATGAAAAACGATGACTCCGGACATGTCGAACGTTCCCAAAATGGCCTATAATGATGAAATTTTAACATTTAATCTTTTGACTCTAAATGACTGTTGGATGTGAATTATGACTTTTTCAACTAAAATAAGTCTGTTTAAAGTCATTTCTGTGCCTGAAACGGGTCAAAATTGAAGCTTTTGAGTAAGCAAAACTCTGTAAAAATGGCAATTTTGGTCACTGTGAGGGTTTAAAAAGTGGTTATTCAACATGAGGCACGATCCAATTGACATTTTGAATCATTTTTGGTACAGTCCAAAAAATCAATTTTCGGATGAAAAACGATGACTCCGGACATGTCGAACGTTCCCAAAATGGTCTATAATGATGAAATTTTAACATTTAATCTTTTGACTCTAAATGACTGTTGGATGTGAATTATGACTTTTTCAACTAAAATAAGTGTGTTTAAAGTCATTTCTGTGACTGAAACGGGTCAAAATTGAAGCTTTTGAGTTAGCAAAACTCTGTAAAATGGCCATTTTGGTCACTTTGAGGGTTTAAAAAGTGGTTATTCAACATGAGGCACGATCCAATTGACATTTTGAATCATTTTTGGTACAGTCCAAAAAATCAATTTTCGGATGAAAAACGATGACTCCGGACATGTCGAACGTTCCCAAAATGGTCTATAATGATGAAATTTTAACATTTAATCTTTTGACTCTAAATGACTGTTGGATGTGATTTGTGACAATTTCAACTAAAATAAGTGTGTTTAAAGTCATTTCTGTGACTGAAACGGGTCAAAATTGAAGCTTTTAAATAAGCAAAACTCTGTAAAAATGGCCATTTTGGTCAGTGTGAGGGTTTAAAATGTGGTTATTCAACATGAGGCACGATCCAATTGACATTTTGAATCATTTTTGGTACAGTCCAAAAAATCAATTTTCGGATGAAAAACGATGACTGCGGACATGTCGAACGTTCCCAAAATGGTCTATAATATTGAAATTTTAACATTTAATCTTTTGACTCTAAATGACTGTTGGATGTGAATTATCACTTTTTCAACTAAAATAAGTCTGTTTAACGTCATTTCTGTGACTGAAATGGGTCAAAATTGAAGCTTTTAAATAAGCAAAACGTTGTATAAAATGGCCATTTTGGTCACTGTGAGGGTTTAAAAAGTGGTTATTCAACATGAGGCACGATCCAATTGACATTTTGAATCATTTTTGGTACAGTCCAAAAAATCAATTTTCGGATGAAAAACGATTACTCCGGACATGTCGAACGTTCCCAAAATGGCCTTTAATGATGAAATTTTAACATTTAATCTTTTGACTCTAAATGACTGTTGGATGTGAATTATGACTTTTTCAACTAAAATAAGTCTGTTTAAAGTCATTTCTGTGCCTGAAACGGGTCAAAATTGAAGCTTTTGAGTAAGCAAAACTCTGTAAAAATGGCAATTTTGGTCACTGTGAGGGTTTAAAAAGTGGTTATTCAACATGAGGCACGATCCAATTGACATTTTGAATCATTTTTGGTACAGTCCAAAAAATCAATTTTCGGATGAAAAACGATGACTCCGGACATGTCGAACGTTCCCAAAATGGTCTATAATGATGAAATTTTAACATTTAATCTTTTGACTCTAAATGACTGTTGGATGTGAATTATGACTTTTTCAACTAAAATAAGTGTGTTTAAAGTCATTTCTGTGACTGAAACGGGTCAAAATTGAAGCTTTTGAGTTAGCAAAACTCAGTAAAATGGCCATTTTGGTCACTTTGAGGGTTTAAAAAGTGGTTATTCAACATGAGGCACGATCCAATTGACATTTTGAATCATTTTTGGTACAGTCCAAAAAATCAATTTTCGGATGAAAAACGATGACTCCGGACATGTCGAACGTTTCCCAAAATGGTCTATAATGATGAAATTTTAACATTTAATCTTTTGACTCTAAATGACTGTTGGATGTGAATTATGACAATTTCAACTAAAATAAGTGTGTTTAAAGTCATTTCTGTGACTGAAAAGGGTCAAAATTGAAGCTTTTAAATAAGCAAAACTCTGTAAAAATTGCCATTTTAGTCACTGTGAGGGTTTAAAATGTGGTTATTCAACATGAGGCACGATCCAATTGACATTTTGAATCATTTTTGGTACAGTCCAAAAAATTAATTTTCGGATGAAAAACGATGACTCCGGACATGTCGAACGTTCCCAAAATGGTCTATAATATTGAAATTTTAACATTTAATCTTTTGACTCTAAATGACTGTTGGATGTGAATTATGACTTTTTCAACTAAAATAAGTGTGTTTAAAGTCATTTCTGTGACTGAAATGGGTCAAAATTGAAGCTTTTAAATAAGCAAAACTCTGTATAAAATGGCTATTTTGGTCACTGTGAGGGTTTAAAAAGTGGTTATTCAACATGAGGCACGATCCAATTGACATTTTGAATCATTTTTGGTACAGTCCAAAAAATCAATTTTCGGATGAAAAACGATGACTCCGGACATGTCGAACGTTCCCAAAATGGCCTATAATGATGAAATTTTAACATTTAATCTTTTGACTCTAAATGACTGTTGGATGTGAATTATGACTTTTTCAACTAAAATAAGTCTGTTTAAAGTCATTTCTGTGCCTGAAACGGGTCAAAATTGAAGCTTTTGAGTAAGCAAAACTCTGTAAAAAT
>NW_028248758.1:0-2000 GCF_964263255.1 Lissotriton vulgaris
CGATTTCAGAATATTGACTACACATATATAGTGCTGCACAAATATTGTAGTCAACATATCATGAAGGAATATATATATATATTCACTGAAAAAACCATAGGTTATAGACCATATATAGTTAGGAATTAGCATTTACAAAACCTTGAAAATTCACTGAAAAAACCATAGGTTATAGACCATATATAGTTAGAGATTAGCATTTACAAAACCTTATTTTACTCGAATAAAACCATTGAAATTCGCATATATAGTTAGTTGCACTAACTATATATCGCGCACCCGCAATCCACTGCTGATGATGTCACATATTACATCATTCATGACATGGTCAGTGACATCACTGATGACATCACTGATGACATCTCAAATGACATCACTGATGACAACATCCAGTAACTGTATGTATCTGTAAAGGTAAAATATGTCTTACATATTGAAGAATGAGTGGATGTATAAGTGTCTGGATGAAGGATTTATTAGGTGCATGACTGACTGTATGAGTGAGTGATTAAATGTGTCTCACTGAGTGCATGGGTTAGTGACTAAACTGTCTTAATTTGTGCATCATTATGTCTGTTGTTCTGTAAACTGCTGCATGTGTTGATCAGTAGCTATATGAGTAACTATATGGGTTATTGATTGGTTGCCCAAGTATTTGTATGGGAGACTGAGTGTGTGTGTGGGTGGCTGGGAGGTGTATGACTCTGTGCATAGATGTGTGAGCAGTTGATTCACTAGATGTATGGGTTCAAAAGTGCATGTGGAAACAGCTGTATGGGCGGTTGACTGTGCGCATAAGTGTATTGGTGAGTGAATGGATATCTTAGTGCTACATGTCAAAGTAAGTGCATATGTAAAACACAGTACATGTGATTGACATATATAAATAACTGTGCATAAGAGCCAGTGAATGTGTGAGTGGCTGTATGGATCATTGTGAACTTGTATCAGGGATTGTATAAGAGAGTAAATATGTGTTAGTATATGTTTGAATAAGTAAGTTGTGTATAACTGTATAGTTGAGGAAATGGAGTTGTGATTGATTCTTTGCATGACTGACTAGGTGTGTGAGTAACTCCATGGGTGAGTGACAGCCTGTGAGTGTCTGTTTACACTGAGTGTATCTAAGGTTATATTAGAGTCTGAAGAGGTTCAATGTATTATCACTTGAATGATATCATCAGTGATGTGATCAGTAATGTCAAATGAGATGTCATCAGTGATGTCATTTGAGATGTCATCAGTGATGTCACTGACCATGTCATGAATGATGTAATATGTGACATCATCAGCAGTGGATTGCGGGTGCACGATATATAGTTAGTGCAACTAACTATATATGCGAATTTCAATGGTTTTGTGCGAGTAAAATAAGGTTTTGTAAATGCTAATCCCTAACTATATATGGTCTATAACCTATGGTTTTTCAGTGAATTTTCAAGGTTTTGTAAATGCTAATTCCTAACTATACATGGTATATAACCTATGTTTTTTTCAGTGAATTTCAATGTTTTTTTAATAGCAAATATCAAAAGCTGTAAAATGTATTCTTCTTTTAAATGACAATTGGTATATTCCAATAGATGTCAAAGACAAAAATGTAAGTGGTCAAATCAATTTTTTCCACAATTTGAGAAAGCACAGAAACATGTGAATAAATCTGTTTCTGCTTACATGAGAGACTATGGAATGGGTTTTATATACAACAATAACTTGCGTTCCAACATTCAACACATCTACAGAAGAGATGGTGTGCACTTCTTCAATGAAGGGAATAGAATATTCGTCCTTTATTTAAAAGTGTGCATTGGAACCTACTTGTAGGTACCTAAATTAGCCACAGAACACAATAGCTCTTTTCAGAGCTACCCTACCTCTGATCATTCAAAACGTTTATCTTTTTCTAATTTTTTTTTCTTCACCAAAGTACGCTCCCCGGTTAGCTTACCGGTGCGCGTACCGGGTGCTCCCCCAACGAAATTTTCAAAATTAAAATTTTT
>NW_028248759.1:0-91456 GCF_964263255.1 Lissotriton vulgaris
GATTTGATCCAACATGTGGCTAGACTCACACACTCACTGGCAGACTTGGTGATTTAAGTGACACGTTTTCTATGGTGCTGGTTGGTGAATTCTCCTGAGTATGGGAATAAGAGAAATAATGAGATGCGCTTCCCCAGTGTATGGGGGCGTCCCCAATTCACACTCAGAATGTTCTTTAAATAAAGTTATTCAATGGGTGGAAAGTTCTTCTCAAGAGCTATTTTTATTTCTTTTGTTTACTTTTCATGATTTATGTTTTTTCTTCATCTGGTAACTTCCATTAGAGTGATTACAATCAAACATATGTATTTATAACTCAAATATGCCCAATTCATCTCGAGCAACGCCCTTCATCAGGGGGTTACTCCTAAAAAAGTAGAAAAAAAACTGGAGCTCAGTTTTGTTAAGTGCATTGATTGAGTATTAGAAAATCAACTACCTATACATGGTGAAAGAAGTTCAATGCTCATATCTCACAAACCACACTCTTTAGCAAGTAAATAACCTCACCAGGTTCCATGTAGGAAGAACTGCAGAAAGTATTGTTTACACCATTGTTTAGCAAGTGAAGGAGTAACACCCCAACTATTGTCTATCTGGTAAAGCTATAACATATACCAGGGACTGGGGTGTGGTGAGGCTGATGCTCTCATTGCTTGAGGGATGATGAAAGATAGTGATCGACATCATGCCCCAGTAGTATGTAAGGACATCTTCACATGACTCAGCATAATAATATTCCAACCTAATGGCGCAATAATCCAGCTATTTATAATATAGGTTGTGTTCAAGCCAGTTATATGGATGTATGAAGAAATATGATGTGGTGTATGAAGCTTTCACCCTATATTTTATTTTTTGTTTGTGGAGTTGTTTATAAAAAAGAGTATTTTTATATTATTTGACAAAAAATGTGATATTGTTTATATATCTATAAAACAAATACCAATACACGTGTATGCATTGATTTCGGAGGTCAGGTAGGGGCATTGTAATATCACCTGCAAGCAAGAGATTCCTTGGCAGGTGTGATTGAGTTTTAACCCCCACACCGCCCAAAGCACGCCTTTGTGGAAAAAGTACAAGACATATACCAGTTTCCTTGTCTCTGGAAAGATTGCAATAATAAAAGGAGTGCACGTGCTGCTACCTAGTTAATTGCCCTAGTTTTTGCAAAACATCTGAAATCAAACCAATGTTTTTTGATCAAAAGTATCGTTTTTTTTATTTTTGCTTGAGTCAATTATTCAATTTAGACCTTTTTTTGAAAAATTAATTTGACAAAGTTTATATTTTAAGACCTTATGTACAACATTGAAGAAAAACAACTTTTAGTCATATTCATATTTACAACCAACATTCTTGATACATTTAAAAAAATATCTCATCCAACAGTCAGTTTCAAAATGCTTTATTCGGTTTGTACAAGTACAACCATATAGCAACATTCATAAATGCAGTTGAAGTCACATTTTTAAAAGATAAAAGAATAATGAAACTTTTCTAAAAACAATTACATTAATCCAAGCCAATCAAGTTAAAACCTGCAATATGTCACCTTTGTATACAAGAAAATAATCACTATATGTAGCAACAATTTAAACGTTTAGTGCAAGGCATGCCAGGTGAGATGGTACTAAACATGAGGCCTATGCTGGGCATAAAGTGCAATAGTATGTGCAAAATATGCAAAAATTGAACATTGTAATTAGCAGCAATTTAGAAATTTAGTGCAAAACATATCACATTTAAATGCAGTTAAAAAAATAATCACTATATATAGCAGCCATTTAAACGTTTGGTGCAAAGCATGCCAAGTGGGATGGTACTAAACAAGAGGCCTATGCTGGACATAAAGTGCAATAGTATGTGCAAAATATGCAAAAATTGGACATTGTATCTAGCAGCAATTTAGAAGTTTGGTGCAAAACATGCCAAGTGAGGTAGTACAAGTCAGAGAGAGGCCTGCGCTGGGCATAAAGTGCTGTAGTATGTGCAAAAAATGCAAGGATATGACTAAAGTGCAATGTCTATATAATCTCTTACGCATTTTAGCAGCAATTTATATACAGGAATTTAAAAAGGCATTAGTCCAGAGGGGTACAGAACCAGGTGGACAATCAATACCCGGATGCAAAATATAACATAATAACCAAGGTTCATGTATAAGAGAAATGCATGGGGTTTGACAGTAGCTCACAGTTGATCAATTGGTGTCTTTACCAACGGAGATCATATAATGATTGATTTCCTGTGTCCGATGCATTTAAGAACATAGGTGGCTACACGGTAACACACATTAGGGGACGACAGGTCAAACAACAGTTGCATTGCAGCTCTTATATCACGCGTACTGTATTCTAAAAATAATTGCTTTAAATAAAACTTTCTAAAACCAGTATAAAAATTACAAAATAGTAAAAAGTGGCAGGTACTCTGTTTAGATTTCCCATCGCATGGGCACGGGCAAGACCCGGGCTTTTTTACAGTAGGGAAAGCCACCAAATGGTGGACTATACCCAGCCTCAGGCGGGCCAGAACGAAGCGATGGGAATAAATATTGACAAATGTAAGGTAAGATGGGAATCCTGTGTTTAGGTTATATTCCAGGTACAATTTAAATGTACTTTGTGTAGCATACCCTTTCATTCTAATCCCTTTTGCATGCTCCATATAGGTGGTTTTAAGGTCACGCTTCGTTAAAACTAATTCTGTTGGGATATCTTTGAAAATATCCTGACCAAAAAGGGAATTATACCAATGAATAATGTGTTTTAGCCAGGGGATTTTTGAGTGCTGATCCAATTTAATGCAGTCTAAAATTACTTCCTGAGTGAACTTGGTTTCATCTTTAGCCCAAATGGATCGCCAAAGGGAGAGGGGGCGTAGTGCGATCAAATCTGTGGCATGGTGTATGCCCAGCTCCCTATGGATGATTTCGTTAGATGCTGAAGCAGGAAGACATAATAAGCGTTTAAGGTACTTATTTTCTTCCTGCTGAATGGATAGGGCAATCTGCGAGTTATATCCCCATATCCCTGCTCCATATAGAGCAGAGGACATGCACCTGGAATTATAGATGGAGATCATCTCTCTTATTCTACGCCCCCCCAATTTGGAAGCGAATCTGAAGATACAGTTTGTATTTCTAGTCATCTTCATGCCTACACAGGATTGCTCGTTTACCCATCTCCCATCCCCTGAGAAAGTGATGCCTAAATAACAGAAGTGTTGCACGGACTCAAGTTTATCCCCATCAAGGAAGAATGACTTACTTTTCTTTAATTTCTTTCCACAGGTCATGGTCATAGTCTTACCCTTGTTAATTTTGATCTTTCTGCCCTTAATAAAAATATTGAATTTGTCAATTAGCTTTTGGAGCCCATTCGCGGTCCTGGAAATCAGGACTGCGTCGTCCGCGTATAAAAGGACGGGTATTTGTTTACCATTTATCATAGGGGCATCAGCAAAAGACTCTTGTAGGGACTGGTCGACCTGGTTTATAAAAAGGGAGAACAGCAAGGGGGCGAGAACACACCCTTGCCTAATCCCTCGGCCAATTTTAAAAAAGGGGGTGCATTCTCCATTCGGTCCAAATCTAACCTTACTTGATAAGCTGCTGTACATTCTGGCCAACAAATGAATAATTTCAAGGGGTGCGCCCATAGCAAGTAATGTTGGCCAGAGCAGTGTGTGTTCCACTAGATCGAACGCTGAGCTTAGAGTGGCAAAGCACATGAACAAATTCCCTTCCTTGGCTTTTGTGTACTTGCCGATGATAAGCTCAAGGTTCACACACTGCTCCATGGTTCCTATGCCCCTACGGAACCCGTACTGAATTGGTGACAGGACATTTTTGTCCTCGACCCAGGACTCTAGTCTTCCCAGAAGCACGCGACTCAGTATTTTTAGTGACGAGTCCAAGAGGGAAATTGGGCGATAGTTTCGTGCTTCAGCCCTTGAACCTTTTTTAAAAAGTGGCACCAAAATAGATTGACCCCATGAGGTAGGTAGCTCGTCCTCAATAGCAGCATTAAAGTAGCGTGTTAAAATAGGGGCCCATAAATCAATCTTGAATTTAAAGAAGTCCACAGGGACCCCATCTGGGCCCGGGGCTTTCCCCCCCTTGCTTTTCTCAATAGCATCCCGCACCTCATTTAAAGATACCGAAAACAATAATTTCTCCCATTTAAAACAGATTGGCATTACAGTTAAAACATTAAGATCTGGTGTCGAAATAGAATCAAAGATACAATCAGAGTTAAAAATCCCAGTGAAGTGTACAATCCAGTCTTGACAACTGACATGCGAGGTGAGTTCGGGAATGTTGTCGTTCTTTAAGAACGGGCTGTTTACAGTGTCCCAGAAAAGTTTATGATCTTTTGTTTCTGCAGCCTGATCTAATTTAGCCCATGCCTCGTCCTGTAGTTCTCTCTTCCGAGTGGCTAGTGCAGTTTTGTAGTTATAACGCTCATCCCTTATCTTGCAAGGGTCTCTTGGTTTGGCATCAAGCGAAATTTTTAACCTTTTTAATGACTGGGCACAATTGTCATCAAACCACGCTGTCTTAACTTTTCTTGGCTCCCGTGTTTTGCGTGTCAATGATTTCTCGATGGCTTGCGTAATAATTAGAAATTTAGACAGCAAAATTTCTGGGCATGGTGTTGGGGATAGACAGTACTCCACTTCTCCATAGCAGTTTGTGATTACATTAGTGACAATTTTAGCAGGGTCGGCTTTTGTCCATTTCACCCTTGTCCCGTTTGGCCTTCCTACAGAGATGTCCTGAATAGGTTGACCATAGGAGTTCCTTTTTGACCCCCAGCCCAGTAATTCGACAGATAGACTGTTGTGGTCACTGACCGTTTGCTCAATTACCCAGACATTAATATAAGTTACAGAACTGGATACGATGATATGGTCAATAAAGGATTGGCTATTCCTTCCATGGAATGTTGGGCATCTGACATTGTTTGCATTCATGTTGCATTCAAGAAGTTCCAGGTCATATTTGGCCAATAAATTATTCAAGGCACTGCCAAGGATATTGTGCGGGAAATGATTGAAAACACATGTAGTTTCCCTTCCAGAATATTCCTCCCTGTGGCCGCATGCCCCCTTAAGTGCATAAGTGCATGTTTTGGTGTTGAAGTCTCCGGCCCATAAAATTACAGCTGGTTTGGATGAGCATACCATGTAAGAAGAGGCCACCCGAAGAAGAAGTGGAGGGAGGATGGGGGCAGCGTGGACAGGGAGGGGGCTCCCGCATCCCTGGGGGTGGTTAGAGTGGGGGGGGGGGGGGAAAGCAGTAAAAAATTACAAGTACAGTAGGGTTGCTATTTTAACTTCCAATTTTGGTTGGTATGGATTAGGTATACATTTTTATAAACGTAGAGATGAGATTTGATTAGTGTAAAATCCTGTCCATTAATGCGAATGGGTTACTTAATAAACAGAAGTACGGCTCGCTTTTGAAATGGGCAATGGCCCTAAATCCCCAGGTGGTCTTCTTACAGGAAACACACCTGAAGACCAACTCTCCAAAGTTGTTTTTGCCAAGATACTTCTCGTATGGGTTTTTTTCCCTTAGCTGGGGTCGCCCAGAGGGGAGTTGCTATCTATTTCGCAAGGAATCTTCCTTGGGAAGTCATGCAGGTGCGAAGAGACTCTAAAGGCAGATGGCTCTGGGTGGCAGTAAAACTGTTGGGGAAAGTATTACATTTTGTAAATTACTATGGCCCAATATTCGATGATATTTCGGCCCTGGCGGGAATTAGTGAAATCTTGAGGGGCACTCCAGGACAAATTGTAATAGGAGGTGATTTTAATTATATCCAAGATTTAAAAAGGGATACTTCTAATAAGAATAAGAAGCAACTAAAACCAATGACAAAAGTGGTGCTGGAAGCTTTTACGACAGAATACCATCTGCGGGACTCCTGGCGCTCCCTAAATCCCAATACAGAGTCCTACACTTGCTATTCTAATAGATTTCACACTGCCTCTAGAATAGATTTTTTTTAACTTCTAGGTCACTTCAAATTGTTAATGCATGGATAGGTTGCAACCCTTTTTCAGATCATGGGAGGATTGAAGTGGAACTGATGTTAGAAGGTACAAAAAGGGAACGCCCCAGGTGGCAGATGGATTGTACCCTTTTACAGAATATGGAGTGGGTGGAGGGCTTCAAAGAATGGATGAAAGAATTTTTTTTAGTAAATAAAGATTCAGCGGAGCCTTTTTCCATATGGGGAGCATTTAAAGCAGCAGCCCGGGGGCAAATAATAGCATTTTCCTGTAATAAGGCAAATGTTCGTAAGGAACAAATTGCTGTCCTTCAGAGTGCCGCTGAGAAAGAATATGCGCTAAAACTTAGTCGATTGCCTAATAAATGGGAAGAAGCGAAAGCATTGCTTAGGGATTTCTTCACCCTCGAAGAGATAAATAGCTCGAAGGCCTTTCAGCAAAGCCTCTATGAGGATAGTCAATTGATGGAAAAGCTCCTGGCTAATTCAATTAGGAAAAAACAAGAATCTTTCCATCATTTTAAAAATTCTAGATCCTCTGGGTGGAATAGAGACTCGGAGCGAGGGAATTGCAAAAGTGTTCCTTGATCATTACGAGAGAATTTACTCCACAGATATTCAGGTGGAGGGAACACTGATCAAGGAATATTTCGAAAACTTAGATATTCCCAAAATCTCCGATTTTAGGAGGAATCAATTAAGCAGTGAAATAAGCATACTGGAAATTCAAAATAGTATAAAAGCAACAGCAGGAGCAAAAGTATCAGGCGTGGACGGGTTCCCAATTGAATTTTATAAGGTATTTTTAAAGGAACTGGAGGATCCCTTGAAATAATTATTTAACTATATCAGAAGAGGCGGCAAGGTTCCCTCTGAGTTTAAAGAATCAACAATTATCAGCTTTGTTAAGAAAGATAAGAATCCAGAGGAGGTAAATTCTTATAGACCAATCAGTCTACTGAATTCGGACTATAAGGTTTTTATGAAAATCTGGGCCCAAAGATTTGTGTCTGCAGCACAGGAAGTAATCCATCAAGATCAGACAGGGTTTATAGCCGGTAGATCTATGGCAGCGAACACAGAATATTTGATACAGGCCTTAGATTTTTTTAATGTTAATTCAACTTCTGCATGTATCTTACTGATTGATGCAGAAAAAGCATTTGATTTAGTTAACTGGTCAGCGTTATTTTTTTCCTTGGGTTGTTTTGTATTCCCGGCCCGATTATTATTATGTTACAGAACACTTATGAAAGGGCATTAGCTCAGGTTATAGTCAACAACAGGCAAGCAGGGAAGATTAAAATAAATCGAGGGACTAGGCAAGGCTGCCCTCTATCTCACCTGCTTTTTAACTTTTTCATTGAACCGCTGGTTATAAAAATAAGGAATAATGATGCAATAATACCCCCTATTGGCGGAATGTCAAAGTTAAAATTGTTTGCCGACGATATTGTTCTGTATTTAGCTTCTGAAAAAGAAAATATTTTACATCTCATGAAAGAGCTTAAGGAATACGAGAAGATTGGGGGATATAAGATCAATGAGAAAAAAACGGAAGTTCATATTTTAAATTCTAATTTAGATTTTCTTCCACCACATCTTCAGTCTCAAGCAGAAAAACGGGATCCAATAAGATATTTAGGAATTTATGTGACTAGAGACTTTCAAGATCTTTTGGGTTGAATTATATTAACCACATGGCTGCTGCCATGATTTTTCCCGTATGCTGGATTTTGCACTTTTGCTGGCACTATGACGAGCTCAGCTCGTCATCAGCACACGACACCCGTGGGTGATGACGAGCTGAGCTCGTCATCAGCAGCGAAAGGGTTAAGATGAAAAACAAAATAAAGAACATGCTGGAACAATGGGATTCATTGCCCCTGACTTTGATTGGTAGAGTTGCATTGATAAAGATGAACATTCTCCCTTTGGTTTTATTTCTTTTTAGTAATATTCCAATAAAAGTCAATATGGCCTTTTTCAATGAACTTGAATCTATGATGAGAAGATTTATCTGGAATAAAAAAGGCTTCAAGAGTTAAGCTCTCGGTGGTACAACTTTCTGTAAATCAAGGTGGGCTGGCTATCCCCCATTTTAAAACATACTACGAAGCAGCCCTTTTCGATATAGTGTCAGGACTATTAAGGACCAGACAGACAAGAGACAATTTCTTTTTAGATAAAATGCTAGAGGAAGCAGGCTCTCAAATTTTTTCTTTTTAAAAACTGCAAAGCTGCCTAAGAAAACAAGATATAAGACATTACTAGTGTACTCCTCGAGATTACAGGTTTTACATAAAAAATGTGGCTCAGATGGTTCTAGTTATTTGAAATTACTAGAATGTGGTAAAATGGGACTGAAGATATCTCAGAATCATCTGCTACAATGGGAATCAGCCGGATTGTGTAAATTAAGACACTTATTTTCTCAACATAAGGTAATTAGCTGGCAAACAGTTGTAGATAGAGCATATCCTAGGCGGCTTATGTTTTTTTATTATTTACAACTGGTTTATCTGATAAGAAAAGAGATAGGGGGTTCTGACACTTTACCCAATGCCTTGTTAACAGCTTTATACGGGGAAAAACATAAGGGTATAGGATTCTGGTATAAAAGGCTACTCCCTTCGGGACCTCCTCAGGTAATTCTAAATCATCTAGATAAAATAAGCCTGGATTTCCCGTTTCTAATGACAAGAGGAAACTGATCAGTGACCTTTTTGACTCTACACTGCACAATTGTTTGTTTACGAAGGCAATGTGTTAGCGCTTACCTTCAATGAAGGTTCAAGCTGTTTGGGCTGTGGATTCTGAGCCTTCACCTGCGATTCTAGAAAGAAAGATTTTGGACTCAATATCTACTTCGTGCATTTCGCTAACTTCCTGCTTAGAAATGGACATTCATTAAAAAGTAAGTCAAACGAGATCTAGTAATCTAGTGGCATTCTGTGAGTTACGAATACAAAGTGAGTTTTGACCACATGTCATATATGCTTTTACATTAGATGTGTGCTGGCGACAGGGATAACTCTACTCCCTCTGGTCTCTTTGATCGAGAGGTAAGATAAAGGAGCTTGCAGTATTGGTAAATGCAGTGCACTGTTGAAAAAGGAAGCTAAAACCAAGAAATTTCTTTTTTCTTTTTCACAGACTATGGTCCTGATGAGAACTCAAAATTGATATGTGTTCGAAACGCGTAGACTATAAAAGCCTGAAATAAGTAAAAGTCTCAAAAAATACGAACAGGTTTCTGTTGAGCATAAGAAACGTTTATGGCTTTGTTGTGAATATTTGTATTCCAACCAGAAAATAATTTATATGTTTTCGCACTGTCTGTTGTATGTATTTTTGTGTGGTATGAAAGTTGTATGATTGACTGTTGGATGAGATATTTTTTGAACTGTATCTAGAATGTTGGTTGTAAATATGAATATGACTAAAAGTTGTTTTTCTTCAATGTTGTACATAAGGTCCTAAAATATAAACTTTGTAAAATAAATTTTTCAAAAAAGGTCAAAATTGAATACTTGACTCAAGCAAAATTAAAAATAACGAGACTTTTGATAAAAAAAAACATTGGTTTGATTTCAGATGTTTTGCAAAAACTAGGGCAATTAACTAGGTAGCAGCACATGCACTCCTTTTTTGTTTATTATTAGCTTGTGGCAAGCTGTGCTGTTGGGAGCCCAGACCCAGCGGTGGTGTTTCTTCTGGAAAGATTGCAGCTCTGTTTGTGGGCAGCAATTATGGGGAACCACCCATTGTTTGATGGTAGAAGCAACAAAGTAGTGGAAATTCTTTCTACAAATATCCTTTTAAGTTTCCATGTCTAGTGGTACTACCGCAATGTGAAGTCAGATATATATATTTATATATATTTTTAAAACTCTTTATTTGCGACTGTACAGTATGTCATACATCTTATCATTTTCATTTTCTGTAAAATACAGTCTTTTAACTTTTTCGCGCTGAACATACCCCAACAGGATTAAGTAATAGTGGCTTGACAATTACAGTCATTAAGAAAAGCAGGAAAGCAGAATGGTTTAGTTTTTGTACAAAAAGGTGTGAGAAAGCATCAATTAGGTAATCCTCATTATGCAACACATCATGTTATACACAAGCTGTATATTACTGACCGTAGATTAGACGGTGCCCTTGAACCTTCCCACCCCCCTCAACCCCCCTCCCCTGTCCTGTACGTCTCTTGATGTATTAAATCCAGGGGGTAACACTTCCTAACATAGATATCGAGCTACTTTGGTATAGTGTGCAGATTCACTGTGGGTAAAACCTGCACATTTATGGGATCCTGTGCTCTCATACTGCACGAGCAGACATCCACTAATAGGTCTTCCGTTTACAACCCATCTACTTGCGATGGCACCAATTCCATCCCTTCCAGTTCCAACAACATAAATTCCCACCCTTGTGCAAGTGGATACTTCCGCTGTCCTCTCTCCTCCTCCCGGCGCAAGTCTGCACCTTCCGCCCTACCCCATTTCAACAGGTCAGATTGCCACACTGATATTCCAGGAGGTCTGGGAGACTTCCATCTCATTGTTAACGCTCTAATTGCTAGTAACAGAGCCAGGTCTAAGAATTTCAAATGAGCCTTATGATGTTTAGGACGTTTACGATGCCCCACCAAGCAATACAGCGCTTCCTCTGGCACCAGTAGGGTAGTGACTGTGCGTAGTATATGGCAAATTTCCCCCCAATAACTGCGTAATCGTGGGCATGCCCAGAGCATGTGAAGAAAGCCAGCCTCATCTGCCTTTCAACTAGGGCAATGGTGGGGAGAATCCGGGAACATTCTATGCAGCCTTTGGGGGGTAAGATACGCCCTATGCAACACCTTAACCTGAATGGATACCTTCTTGGGGTGCGTTCCAGGCCTTATCCAATAGAACCTGTCCTTTGCCCTGTGTCCAGGTGTCTCTAAGTGTGGTGAATGATGTGGGTGCATGTTCTCTAATTCCAGTGTAAAGCCACCCTACCAAATGACCACCTGTTCCCAAATAGTAGAGTAAGTGGACCAGTTCGTGTTGTGCAGGTTTAATCCGCTGTGGAGCCCATGTACGCCTTATGTAGTATGACACAGTAGCATGTAGAAGGTATAACCTTTGGGGAGCCCCTGTGATTTGCAGAAAGGAGTTATGATCCAATAAAGCGTCATCCCCAAAAAAGGCCCCTACATACTCCACCCCAACATCTGTCCAAGGCTGTAGCCTACATTGACTAAGTCGTCCCTGCGGTGTAGGAATGCCTAACAAAGGAACATTCTTTGCGAAGGGCATGGTCGTAGATGTATATGCTAGTGCCTTCCTCCAGCATATCAGAGCTGTGCGCAGGAGAGATTCCTGCCAGTCACTCATTGGAGCTGACTGGCATAATAGTATCCGCGCAGGTCCGGCACTCCAAGACCTCCCATGCTGATGCTTTCTTGAAGCTTTCGGAGGCTAATACGTCTCCGCCCAGACCCCCAAATGAGAGTTATCAAAATCGAATTCAGAGTATTGAATATCTGTTGTGGAAGGATGACTGGCAATTTAACAAAATAGTATAACAAGCGGGGGGCATGACCATCTTTGAGATGGCGATTCTACCCATAACGGACAGGGGCAAGGACGTACGGAACCCTACACTGCTGCGGAGGTTAGTGATGGCCCTTCGAACATTGCCCTCGATCTGGTCTTTGGGCATTCTACAGACTTGAATGCCCAGATATTTGAACGTGGTCTGGGGTACCGGAATACGGTACCTTCCAAAGTGAATGAGAGGAGGGTGCAGCAATTCCCTGAAGTAAAAGCCAGTGGACTTTCCGGGGTTAATGGCTAGGCCGGACACGTTCTCAAAGCAATTAAAAATGTCGGCTATAGCCGAGTGATCATCTTCCAAATCACGGAAGTACAATAGGATATCGTCTGTGTGTATTGACATCAGGTTGTGCGTCCATCCAATTGAAATACCCATCCTTTCTTCACAAGCCCGAATGGCTATAGCCAGAGGCTCCAGCGTTAGGACAAATAAGATAGGTGACAGGGGGCAGCCCTGCCGGGTACCTCTGTATAATGGGTAGCTGTCTGAAATGTACCGACCGGTACGTGCTCGGGCCGAGGGATCTGTGTATAATAGCTGCACCCATTTTTATAGAGAATCTGGGAATCCGAAGTGTCGCAGTACCTCGAACATAAACGTCCATGACAGAGAGTCGAACTCCTGCCTGAGGTCCAGCGCGATACAGCCAGCCTGGGGGAGTTCTTGCGGTGTGACAGTCATAAGGGTGTGGAGTCTCCGCGTGCTCTGGGGCGTACTCCTGCCAGGGAGGAAACCACACTGGTTTGGGTGTATCAGGGCAGGGAGATGGGGTTGTACCCTCAGAGCAATGACCTTACTGAGTATCTTGTATTCCATTGAAGGCATTGAGAGAGGCCTATAATTAGTCAATTTGAGCGTATCTCTACCAGGTTTTGGTATGGATTTGACCAGGGCTTGCATCGTTGAGGTAGGTAGGTGAGCCTCCTCATATAACGTCCTATATATCTTTTCAAGGATGGGCACCAGGGTTTCAGAGTATGTCTGGTAAAACTCTACCGGAAGCCTGTCCATGCCCGGCGTCTTACTACGATTAAGGGACCGGATAGCCGCTCGTATTTCCTGTTGGGTAATGGGGCAGTCAACCTAATTTTGCACGTCCTGTGACAGGACTGGAAAGGGCAGGTCCTGTAGGAATTCCACAATTCGACCTGGGTCCTCTGTGGGGAAGGGAGCATATAACGCTTGCAAGTAGTCATGGAACGCCTTATTAATCTCAGATTACTTAAATATGATGCCGCCTGACCTGTCACAGATATGCGTAACTGTGGACTATCTCATACCAGGCGGGCCAACAAGGCCCCCGACCTGTACTCTTCAGCTTGTTGACGGCGTAAATATTCTATATGGTCAATGGTTCTCAGTGATTCCAACAGTTCTGCATGATCTATATTCCCTGCTTGCAGATCCCCCTTCTTTCCAGGGTGTACACCCGCCTCACTCTCCAATATTTTCAAGCGGCTCTCAACTTCGCAGAGTCTCTTATGAATTTCCTGTTGTGCCCCCACCAGCTGGCCAATGGCGGCACCCCATATTACTACTTTCATGGCATCCCATACCACCAAGTTAGACGTTGCGGAGTCCCAGTTCTCTCAAAAATAATTATTTAAAGTGCCAGATAGGGATGTGGGAAAGGGGGCATCCTCCAAAAGCATTGGATTAAGTCTCCAGGTGGGCACCGGAGATGGCACCCTACCCCAGAGAAGGCCAAGTGTCAAAGGTCTGTGATCAGAGAAAATTTTAGCTAAGTATTCCGATGTGCTAATCTTGGACATTAGGGAACTGGAACACAAAAATCTATTAATTTGTGAATGAATGAATGAATGAATGAATGAATGAATATTTATTGTTGGTTACTAAAAACCATTACATAAAACCAGCAATACAAAAGTCATCACGTTACAAAAAGACGTTAAAATCAAGGACATTTCAAAAGTCAAGTTGTAAAGTTAATCCAAAAATGCAAAGAAGCCGGAAAAAAGGTTCATGGGCCGGCTGAGGGCTCTGTGGTCTGGCCAGTAGCAGTCATCAGCATTGCCTGTGCTTTAAAGATAAACTTCCCAAAGGCAGCCATGTGCATTACTCTGGACAGGGTATAAAGATGAAAAATCCCATCCTTTGCAGAGCTTGACCCAGAATGTCTGAGTAATGGCCTAAGATAAAGGCTGCGGGGCAACCGCAAGGCGGGGCAACAGAAAAGAAGATGTGCCAATGACTCCCGTTTATAGCTGCAGAGCCTGCATACCTGTGCATCTGGGCTCGCCTTGCCACATGGATAAAGTTCTTTTAGGGGCAATGGGTGTAGTCTGTAGGCCAGGATCTTGTGAAGGGCTGCACTTCCCACTGCCTATGTGAGATGCTGTTTGGGGGAGTTCAGGATATGCGGGAAACACAGGGTCTCATGCAGGTCTTTTCTTCGCCACAGGGACTCTAGATCCAGTTCCCGTGACCCCGCGCGCACTTGTTTTTTAATCGCGTTTTTGATTGTGGAGTATGTAACATATTCCGGATTCCAGGAATCCATGGCAAGGTTAAGATGGGCCTTAGCCACTTCAAGGGAGGCCGACCAAGGATTCCCTGGCTCTCTGAAAACACATTTCAGGACTGCCTTCAGAGTATTTTCTTGTGCCGCCGTCGTTAAAAAGTATTACTTGCTTAAGGCGGCCAGCTCTTCCAGATTTTGCTGGTTGAGGGAGAACTCCAAGCGAACAAGGGTGTTTCTGGTGCATCTTGGGAGGTGTAAAAGTTTCTTGTATGCCCTGCAATTAATTTTTTCCAGTTCATGGCTCAATTTACCCGGGAATGCCTGGAGGGCGTAGTTGAGTGCCGGCATGACCTTGGCTTTAAGCACTCTGTTAATGGCCGTAGTAGACAGGCTGTGAAGGGAGGCTTGCAGCTTATAGATGGCATAGGTGATGGATTTACCTTTGGTCTTGATAGACTTGAGATGGGCACTTGGGAGCCCCGACTCCTGAAAACAAATGCCCAGGTAATTGTATCGCTGTGTGCTTTACAGCAAAAGGTCCCCTAGCCTCCATTTCAAAGATTTTTCCTTGAATGATGCCCAAATATAATTACCTTTGATTTAGATCGATTGGCTACAAGCCTATTTTTGTCATTGTATGCGGCAAGTGCAGTCAACGCCTTTTGCAGCCCCATTCTCGAATGATCCAAAAGGACCAGGTCATCGGCATATTGCATGAAGTATATTTTGTGTCTGCCGATCTTTGGAGTGGCCAGGGTTGCACCAGTCAAGGCCCTCTCCATGTCCGCCGTGTATAAGTTGAATAGTAATGGGGCTAGCACGCACCCTTGCTTTAGGCCTCTGTCAGTGTAGATCTTAGCAGAAGCATGGTCCCTTGAGAGTTTGATACGTACCCAAGTTTTTTGATACAGGGACTGTATCGCTCTTAGCAGTCCCGGATTGATGTTCCATTGGACCAGCTTATGCCACAGGATTGCGCGGTCGACCGCATCAAATGCCGCCGAGTAGTCAATAAAGCAGGCGAAGAGTGGAAGGCTTTTGACTGTCAGAGCGCGATGCGCCAGATAGGAGAGAGCGATGATGTTATCTACTGTGGCTGACTCAGGTCTAAATCCGGTTTGGCAGAATGGAAGGATGCCAGCTGCACTTGACCAGTCTGCGAGATCCCTCAAGATGGCGCTGGCGTAAGCTTTACCCTCAATATCCAACAAGGCAATCATGCGGTAATTGGCAGGTTCCGATTTTGGGCCTTTTTTGTGGATAGGCTGTAAAAGCGAGCATCTCCACGAATCTGGAACTTCCCACCGGAGCCAACTATCGGAGTACAGATGGGTCAGGTTTTTGGTCCAAAAGTCAATATTTGCCTTAACCCCTTCGAGGCTAATGACGAGCTGGCCTCGTCATGGCGCTTACCTGCCGTGCGCGGATGACAAGGCCAGCTCGTCATGAAACAATGAAAAAGAATAAAACCCAGCGCAGGACGGGAAAACGCCTAGCAGCCATGGGGTTAAATAGATGCCCGGGAAGCCCATTGGGACCTGGAGCGGCATTTTGTCAAATATTTTTTACGATTTTAGAAACCAACGATTTTTCCGGTGGGACTGTCGTCTCGATGGTAGAATCAAGGTAGTCTTCCGGAATAGATGTTACATTTTGCATGTGTCCTGAACCATCATTGGTATATAATGCCTTAACATGGGCGACCCAGGTGGAGGCTTCGAGGGCATTTTCTCTATGATTTGGGCCACGTCCCTTGTTGCATATGTAGTTCCAAAACTCCTGTGATTTTCCCGGCCTCAGCAACTCAAATATAATTAGCCATTGTGAATCGCAGTGGGCTCGCCTTGCGGCCCACACCTTTTTTTGTGTGACTTTTTGTGGCTTCTTGTAATTCCTTCTTATTTTGTTCAGTCCTGTTTTTGTGGAACCGTTTACGTTCCTTATTTAATGCTTTGGAACTTTTTTTAATTTCTATGTTATATCCGTATTTAGGGGGAGGACACCAGTGCGACTCACTATTCTGATTCCCACGTAGAAGCACCGCCAGGGTATCTGATATGGCATTCCAGCTTTCTATTGCGCCATTTTTCTGTGCACTCGATGGCCAGCTTAACCATTGATTTGCCCAACTAGTAAATCTGGTTATGGTGGTTTGTTCCCATTGGATCCTTCTGGGCAGCTTAATCAGTTCTTCACCATCAGCCGCTCCGATGTATACAAGCTTGTGGTGTTGGTCCACGGTGAGATTCAAGGTGACAGTTAAGGCAGCGTGATCGCTATCACTACGCGGCTGAACTGAAAAGCTTAACATCAATGATTGGAGTTTGCCACTTAATATTATGTAATCGACCGTGGTTTGGTTGTTAAATGTGGGGCCGACCATCTGCCCCGGGCTGTTCTTTAAGAGGACTTAGTGGGCCGTCGCCAGGTTGTAGGATTTTAATAGATCATTTAGGGCGTCAGTAACCCCTGCCTGATGGCTGCGTTTGGTCAGAAGCCCTATATTATGGGTGTTAAAATCGCCAAGAATTATACATTCAAGTGCCGCGAATCGGAACAGTAAACACTCTATGTGATGTACCAACAGGCCCGGGTTGGATGATGGCCCATGCGGATTGTGGTAAAGATTAATTAACAATATTGAAAGGTTACTGTTTGCCAAGCGACAGCCTTTCAAAATGCCTGCCTGGAGGAAATCCGGAAGATTAGAGATTTCTGCAAATTCCAAGTTTAGTGCATGTTTAATATAGACCCATATCCCTCCTGAGGGTCTACCAAAGATGTTAGTCTTTTTTGCTGGTTTTCCGCACTCAGCGTAACCTCTCAAGGAGAGCGGATGGGTTTGTCAAGACTCTTGTATACAGATTATATCTGCTTCCTCCATAAATGACAGTGCGTTTTGGTTGAGAAGCAACCGCCTAAGTCCAGCAACATTCCAAGACATGACTTTCAGTCTCACCGGGCACCATGCCTTCTCAACGGGTTTTAAGTCTGGGTTTTTCATGTGTCATGGAGAGTGGCCCCAGGCGTTAAGGCGTGAACCGTTAGGTCCTGGAGTTTAACGCAAGCGAGAGCCAGGACCAGTCTTTATTCGCTGGACCCAGTGTTGCGCATTTACGTGTCCCCTGGATTAAATCTCTAGTTATCTTGATTGGTGTTCTGATAGGGTGACCAGAGATTGTGCCACCTTTGTGCCCCTGGAGTGTTGTCGCCAGTTCTGGGGCGTCTTTGTAGAGCGCATACAGGCGTGGGGGCTCTTCAGCTAGTTGGACCATATTTCCCATCGAAATATATGCAGAGTGTGTTTTTAAGAACAGAGGATATTTTTGTGTTTTCTTGTGTTTTATCCTTATACCCCAGCTTTCCAGTAGCTTGTGCTGGCTTTTTAAGGCCTCAGCCATGGCTGAGCTCGTGAAAGTTACCTCCGTGGTTTCATTTAACTCATCCTCATCTGGCGTTAGGAAGGAAATGGTTTCGATGTCTGAAGTTTTTATTCCCTCCAACCCTGGAATGTTCGCACAAAGGAATAGGAGATTGCTACGATTAAGAATATCCCACCTCCCCTGCGAGACATATTCTGAGTATAGCCTTATTTCCCGATCATGTGATTGGGGGTGATTTAAATCAGCAACGGAGTACGCGGCCTGAGCGCCAGCTTCTGTTGGCTGTGAGAAGCCAGCTAGGGAGGCATCTGTATGCCTTATTGCCCCAGTAGCTCGTTCAGGGGTCGTTGTGAATGGAACGCTGGTAATGGTATTAATTTGTGTGTGTAATTGGTGTACTGGGGAATAATAAGAGTACTCTTGGTGGGTCGAATTTAATGCACGCCAGGTATCCACTAGCCCCCATTCTGTAACCCAGGTCTGAAACGTCTCAGCCAATTTAGTTACCCCAGTCATCTGGAGAGGGGGGGTGTGACCTATCCAGGCCTGCATCTAACACCATGTTCCAGTCACCACCCAGAATCCAGGGGATATCCACCCAGTCCGACAAAGCCCGTCCCACCTTACAAAGAAATGTGTCCTGATCAAAATTCGGGGCGGAAATACTCCCAAGAACCAGTAGCGTGCCATCCAGTGTACTTTTCACCAAGATGTATCTCCCCTGATCATCCACTTTCCTCTCTATTTCTACAAAGGGTGTCCCATGACGTACCCAAATGGTCGCTCCCCTGGAAAAGGCAGAGTAGGGAGTGGAGTAAATAGTACCCCTCCACCTCTTCCTCAGCGTTTGACTTTCAGCTACTGTCAGGTGAGATTCTTGCAGGAATGTAATCTGTGTATGGTGCCGTAGTAAGAACGCATGGATCCTGTGACTCTTTTGTATTGCACCAAGCACACGCACGTTCCAGGTAGCCAGTCTATAAGTCCCTATTGTGTCAGCCACAACCACTTTTGGAGTGAACTCGTAGTGTTACCATACCCTTCCTAATGCTTCATGTTAGAAACAGCCAGGAGACGAACCCTTTTCCCCCCAAGAACAAAACTAACTTGGCGCAGCATAAGAGCATTGCTGAGCCGAACAAGAAAATCCTAAACAGAACGATCCAAGCACTGGTGCATGCGCCATTGGGGGGTGGCCAAGCACTGTTTTAGTCATCTTAACAACCCACTCGGGCGCAGCTGGCTCAACAGTGTGCCAGCCCAGGGGTACCATTATCAGGAGATTATTCGCAGGTGTCTTCTGCAGGACCTTAACAGGGGGATTACAAAATACGTCAGAGCCCAACATCCAAGGTGGGACCACCCTCTTTACTTACTCAGCGTTAAATCTTAGTTGCTCTGGGACACATCTCATAGGATCTAAACTAGAAATAGTTCCACAGTTCCCCCGGTACCTCCCCACACACCAGAGCTACAAGCATAAACCAGGTGTCATAAAAAGGATATCAAAGGTCTTCAAGTGAGCAATCTGCTCCCAGCCGGGACTCATAACCTCTTAATTGTCCAGCATGTCATCTGAAGCTCTGGGCGTTACAGTTGGGATAAAATCTTGCTCTGATCCGAGTCCGAATGGATCGTGCTATCATCAGTGTCTGTGCTAATCTTCTCCCGCTCTTCCCGAAAGTTGCCCACCAGTGCAACGGCTCCCAGTTGGTCTTCCTTCTGCTGCTCCTGCGACGGTCCGTTTTGTCCGGATCTCTTTGTAATGACAGGAGAATCTCGATCATTGTGTTCTGAGCTGTTCCGCGATCCGCCAGCGGATGTGTCCTGAGTTGCCTCTTGGCTATCCTCGATGCCCATCAATACGAGCCACTCCTTCACATCTTTGGAGCTTTCGAAGAAGTGCGTTTTTTTGACATACACGATCTTTAGTCGGGCTGGGAATAGTAACACATACTTCAGCTTGGCCATTTGGAGTTTCTTCTTCACCTCCAGATACGAAGATTGTTGTTTTTGGACCACATTAGTATAGCCCGAATACAAAGATATGCGGTGGTTCTCATATTGTATAAGGGATTCCTCCCGCGCCTTTTGCAGAAAGACATCACTGTCCCGATAGTTAAGTATCCACATGATCAGAGGGCGAGGTGGGCGACCTGGTCTAGGCCTTCCAGTGGGGATGCGGTGTGCTCTTTCCATACAAAAATGTGGCGACAGGCCATCCGCGGTGACGTGGTCTCAAAACCATTGTTCCATGAAGTCCGCTGCGTGGGTCCCCTCACAGCACTCTTGAAGGCCAATGACGCAGACGTTATTGCGTCGATTACGGCCTTCCGCATCCTCCACGCGGTCCATAAAAGAGGCAACCTGCTGCTGCAACTGCTGGATAGAGTTAGTATGGTCCGCCACTGTCGGGGTGAGATCCGCCACCACAACGCCCTGATCCTTAACCTTTTCGGCCAGTTTAGCATGGTCCGCCTTGAGCAAGGAGAGATTGGTGGTAAGGGCCCCCAGCTGCGACCCCATTGCTGACAAGGAATCCCTAATCTCCTGTAGGATCAAGTCCAGTTTGTCTGCTTGTTGACCCCCAGCGAGGGCCAACGCAACTGCCCCTGATAGAGCCCCTCCTTCCTCAGTGTCCTGAGTTTGCTGCACCGTGGTCGGACCATCTCTGCCCTCCAGCGCCTTCGCTCCTTTCCGGACCATTACCAGATCGATCAGAAGGAACTAACTCACTGCGTGTGTATACTGCCCAGCACAGGCACTATAGTCAAAGGTAGTCCGTGTGCTCGCACCACTCTGCGGACTCTGTTGTACCCCAACGTAGGTGCAGCGCAAGGGCTCTCGACCCCACTCCATCGTCAAAGGCACGCGTTCGAGGACCAATAGCCTCTCTCCGTCATCCTCGGACCACCAGCCTGCTGTCCAAATAATGTACGACTATGCATCAGGCCTTCGAACCCACTGGGCGCACTTTCATGGGACGTGGGGGGAATCAACACCATCCGTGCCGTGGCCGCCGCCACTACCCTGGGCAGGGTCTACAATCACCGCCGCACCAGCAGGGGGCAGGTGGGGGGGGAAAGGAAGGAAGTGATCCCCCTCCGAGTGTCATCAGCCTTGCCTCCCTACCTCCGGGTCCATGTCTCCAGGTCACCACTTAGGCAAGCAGGGTCTTGAGCCTCCGTCACCCCAGCAAGGCTGGCCGTCCATGTCCGCCTCGATTCCCCAAGCCAGCCGCCTAGTAGTGTCGTCCTTTCACCGGGCGGCTGGTCGACAGGGGCTCGACTACAGTCACTACCGCACATAGACAGTGCTCCGATGGGCTGGGCACCGTTGCGGAATCTCAAGGCCCGAGACCCAGCACTTCCGGCTCCACTCACCCGGAGTGGTCTGGGTCCAGCCAACTCTCCAGTTCCCAGATTTTATCTCGGGGGAAGACTGCCACAGGCCTGGGCTCTCTGCCGGTGCTCCTCTGTTTTTTGCGTTTCCTGTCGGCACCCGGAGGTTACGGGGTAACAGAGCCGCTGAGTTCTCACCACAGGTATAGCCCGGGGCCCTCCAGAGGCACTCTACAGGGCAATAACCCCCAGGTGGCACCGGAGCTCTAGCTGCCTCCAACCGCCATCATGGCTAGGTAGCCACGCCCCCCGTGAAGTCAGATATATGAGGGTCTTTGGAAGTCACTGATGAATCTCTCCCAACTTTATCACATCCTTTTGTAATCAATACTGAATGTATTATTAATTCTTCATAAGCCTGTTACCATTGAACCTGAGATGTGACTGACTGTGTTTCAGACAAATACTGCCAAAAATTACCTTAAATGATGATTCTGAGCAGTGTGTTTAGAAGCCAGGCCCTAATTTTCCCCAAAAATAAATAATCTCATGCTGGTTGCTGACAACTGGCTGTAATAGGTCATCTGCCGCTCTGGGCATTACAGTTGGGATAAAATCTCGCTGAGATCCGAGTCCGAATGGATCGTGTTGTCGTCCATGTCTGTGCTAATCTTCTCCCGTTTTTTCCGAAGGTTGCTCACCAGTGCAACGGCTCCCAGTTGGTCTTCTGCTGATCCCGTGACAGTCCGTGTCGTCCGGATCTCTTTGTAACGTCAGGAGAATCTCGATCATTGTGTTCTGAGCCGTTACGAGATCCGCCAGCGGATATGTCCTGAGTTGCCTCTTGGCTATCCTCGATGCCCATCACTACGAGCCACTCCTTCACATCTGTGGAGCTTTCAAAGAAGTGCGTTTTTTTGACATACACGATCTTTAGTCGGGCTGGGAATAGTAACGCATACTTCAGCTTGGCCATTTGGAGTTTCTTCTTCACCTCCAGATATGAAGATCGTTGTTTTTGCACCACATTAGTATAGTCCGGGTACAAAGATATGCGGTGGTTCTCATATTGTATAAGGGATTTCTCCCTCGCCTTTTGCAGAAGGACATCCCTGTCCCGATAGTTAAGTATCCGCATGATCAGAGGGCGAGGTGGGCGACTCGGTCTAGGCCTTCCAGTGGGGATGCGGTGTGCTCTTTCCACACAAAAATGTGGCAACAGGCCATCTGAGGTGACGTGGTCTCGAAACCGTTGTTCCATGAAGTCCGCTGCATGGGTCCCCTCACAGCACTCCGGAAGGCCAATGACGCGGATGTTATTGCGTCGATTACGGCCTTCCGCATCCTCTACGCGGTCCATCAAAGAGACAACTTGCTGCTGCAACTGCTGGATAGAGTTAGTATGGTCCGCCACTGTCGGGGTGAGATCCGCCACCACAACGCCCTAATCCTTAACCTTTTCGGCCAGTTTAGCATGGTCCGCCTTGAGCAAGGAGAGATTGGTGGTAAGGGCTCCTAGCTGCGACCCCATTGCTGACCCGGAATCCCTAATCTCCTGTAGGATCAAGTCCAGGTTGTCTGTTTGTTGACCTCCAGTGGGGGCCAACGCAACTGCCCCTGATAGAGCCCCTCCTTCCTCAGTGTCCTGAGTCTGCTGCACAGTGGTCAGACCATCTCTGCCCTTCAGCGCCTTCGCCCCTTTCCGGACCATGGCCAGATCGATCAGAAGGAACTAACTCACTGTGTGTGTATACTGCCCAGCACAGGCACTATAGTCATAGGTTGTCCGTGTGCTCGCACCACTCTGCGTACTCCGTTGTACCCCAACGTAGGCGCAGCGCAAGGGCTCTCGACCCCACTCCATCGTCAATGGCACGCGTTCGAGGACCCACCGCCTCTCTCCCTCATCCTCGGACCACCAGCCTGCTGTCCAAATAATGTCCGACTATGCTTCAGGCCTTCGAACCCGCTGGGCGCATTTTCATGGGACGTGGGGGGAGAATCAACACCATCCGCACCGTGGCTGCCGCCAAAGCCCTTGGCAGGGTCTACAATCACCGCCGCACCAGCAGGGGGTAGGTGGGGGGGGGGGAAAGGCAGGAAGAGATCCCCCTCTGAGTGTCATCAGCCTCGCCCCCCTACCTCCGGTTCCAGGTCTCCGGGTCGCCACACAGGCAAGCAGGGTCTTGAGCCTCCGTCACCCCAGCAAGGCCGGCTGTCCATGTCTGCCTCGATTCCCCAAGCCAGCCGCCTAGTAGTGTCGTCCTTTCACCGGACGGCTGGTCGACAGGGGCTCGACTGCAGTCACTACCGCACATAGACAGTGCTCCGATGGGCTGGGCACCGTTGTGGAATCTCGAGGCCCGAGACCCGGCACTTCCGGCTTCGCTCACCCGGAGCGGTCCGGGTCCAGCCAACACTCCAGTCCCGGATTTTATCTCGGGGGAAGACCACCACAGGCCCGAGCTCTCCGCCGGTGCTCCTCTGTTTTTCGTGTTTCCTTTTGGCACCCGGAGGCTCCGGGGTAACAGCGCCCCTGAGTCCTCACCACAGGTATAGCCCGGTACCCTCCATTTGCACTTTACAGGGCAATAACCTCCAGGCGGCACCGGAGCTCTAGCTGCCTCCGACCGCCATCATGGCTGGGGAGCCACGCCCCCGTGAAGTCAGATATATGAGGGTCTTTGGAAGTCACTGATGACTCTCTCCCAACTTTATCACATCCTTTTGTAATCAATACTGAATGTATGATTAATTCTTCATAAGCCTGTTACCATTGAACCTGAGATGTGACTGACTGTGTTTCAGACAATACTGCCAAAAATTACCTTAAATGATGAACCTGAGCAGTGTGTTTAGAAGCCAGGCCCTAATTTTCTTCAAAAATAAATATTCTCATGCTGGTTGCTGACAACTGGCTGTGATAGTTTCCAGGCCTGCAGAATTCTCTAAGCTGAAAGGCAAATATGACACTGCGATGTCACCAGTTCGGGTCCGTTCAGAAGACTTAAAAAAAGCCAAGGGCAAAAAGAGCACTATTGCAAGTGGGTGAGGACAATGCCTGCCTTTTATGGGTGTTGGAAGTAGAAGTAAAATGTATATGGGACACAAAGTACGGTGCTTGACTGTAGGAGAGTAGGATCTGCTTACTATGGTTACCCCCACTTTTTGCTGGTGTTTCACTGTTTCTCGACTTTAGTCTGGCTGGGGCCCTGCTAACCAGGACCCCAGCCTAGCTGCTTCCTCTCTAAAATGATTGTATGTACTTTAGGTACACTCCAGTTTGGTTACTGGGGTACCCTTGTGAGTCCCTAGTATATAGTACCTTAGGTACCAAGGGCATAGGTACCCCAGAGGCCTACCAGGGGCTGCAGCATGTATTGTGCCACCCCTGGGAAGCCTTCCAAAAAGACACCACAGGTCTGCTACTGCAGCCTTGGTAAGGTGGTTGCATACACCCCTTCCTGAGATATAGACTACCTATATCTACTTTTAATAACTGACACACAGAAACCTATAAGTCACTCATATGGCAGGCCTTATCAATCCTGAAGGCAGAGTGCATGGTTTTTTGTGAGAGGGTGCCCATGCTTGAGCAGGACACCTCTGCAGCTTTCGGAATCTATTCTTTGAGACTGTTCTGTGATGTAGCCAGACCATATACTCTTAAGTGCATTATACCCTCGCGGTAAATGCTAACTTTGGAATGGCTGCATCGAAACATGCTGTGTTTGGAGTCAAACACTTTGGAATCCTACACCCCACCAGTCCTGCTGGCGTCGGTAGAATTCCACTCTTCTAGAGGGAGAGACATGTACACACTGGTCTGCCCGGTATTAGTTTAAAAGAACACTTGCATCACAAAATGGATGCTGCAGCCCCAGACACGGGTCTAACCTCCTGCTGCCAGACGAAACTCCGGCAGGGGAGGCCTGGATATGGGTCTAAAATTGGCCGGTTCTGTGGGATCCATCTGAGGTTTTTTTTTTAGGGCTTTCACCATCGCACCTTTCCAACTGGCGGGGAACAGTGCCTTGACAAAGAGAGGCATTAATTAAACCAGCGGTAGGAGGTGATATGGTGGCAGAGACCTGTTTAAGAATGTACATAGGTGCGGGATCATTCGGCGATCCGCTTAACATAGCTAATAGGCTTTTTTCCACATCTTCCACTGCAACTGGAGCAAAGGTATTCATCTGAGGACCATGTGCATGAGGCTTATTACTCAAATCTAGAGTATCCCCTAATTGCGGCAATGTTTTTAAAATGTTCTGAATTTTAGAATCAAAGAACACGGCGAGCTGATTACATTTCACTCCCAAAATGTCTGGGGCCAAAGGGGGGTCAGGGATCTTTAATAATTCCTTAATGATCTGGAAAGTTTCTCTCGATGAGTTGGACGATGTCCTAATATTCTCTTCAAAGAATGCACTCTTGGCATTCTTGAGGGAGACTTTATATGCTCTAATCGCCACCCGGTAGGTTGCTTACTGTGGTCCTCCCAGTCCTTCCTCCAGATACGCTCAAGTCTCTTACACTTTTTAGGTTTCGCCTCGCGTCCACTGTGCAGCAGCGTTCGCGCAGGCGAAATCTTATGTTAGAACAGTATGGGGGCTTTGTCCCGCCTGCTCTTCCATTGGCTAGCTCCATAAATGGAGGCTTGCCATTGGAAGAGAGATCTGTCCGTCATTGCCTGAGAAGATTCGTGGGCGTTCCGGCAATTTTTTCGCTCTCCACCCCTTTGTGATGTCATTCCAGCGGTGGGCGGATGTTTTTTTTTGTCTCGGCATGTTTTGGTCATTTTCAACGTGTGTTTTGCAGGGGTGGGTTGCAGTCACCGGATCGCAATTCGACAGCACGTTTTTGAACGTTTTCTCAGAATCCGCTTTTGCCCAGTATGCTGCATACACTGTGGAAGTGATATTTTAAATGACGCCACATTTTTGAGCGTCATTTCACACAATGGCTCCACCACATGTATCAAACAGTAATCATGAGCAACCACACCAAAGGCTGTATTAGGGGATTCTAGTTCCTAGACTGAGTGAACTAAACAGAGGCTCAGGAACTTGGTCGGGTCACTCCACTTTCGTTTCTACTGTTCTTGGTGCATTACGATGTGTGACACTGACTTTTTGAGACAACCCGTAGATAGGCACGCATATGACCACGCGGTCGCTTGATGTGATTTCACGTTATATCTATTCAGAATTATTAAGAGTGAAGTATAGATGTTTGCTAACATTGTTCACCTTATCCGTTTCCGCGGAGTTCGAGCGCTCAATGCGGAAGTTGAATTTACTGTCTAGTTGAAATCTGTGTTCATGTGCATATAACGCATGCGCGGTATACACACTTTTGCAATAGCATTCAGGAGTGAAGGACGACGCCGGATTCGCGGCTGGGGCACACAAGAAGTACGTGCATGCAGGTCTAAGCCAGCATAGTAGCGTTCATTCGCAGTTTCACGGGTAGTGCAGATTACTGATTTTATCATTTGGACATTTCAGGCAATTACAGCGGATTTAACGATTAAATAGAACCGGAATAATGACGGAACTGATTGCCTAAAGACTGAGTAAGTGTCTGGGATAAGAGGGCGGTATACGTTGATGGAGGCACGAGAGATATCGTGCTAGAGATATTGGGTTTTTGATTGTGATTACAGCCACACAAATTGGTAGAGAATACGTGACTCCTGCTCTGCCCCAGACTATTCTACGGCCGGGCCTAAGTCCTGTTATTATACAGGTGAGGAATGTTTCTTTGGGAATATAAGGTGTCTAGTACACGGACCGTATATTCGCATTTGTAAATGGGTATTGTCGTTATGTGTTCGGCTCCCAGTGGACGTTACCACCTGTGTAAAAGATTTTCGTTTAATTGCGGATAACACACGACCAGTGAGGGTGCCCAGAATTGCTAGGCAGAGTATGATACAGAGTGTTCTACATTCAGCGGGCCCCATTTCCTAAAACCTTCCACCCAACACGATAGTCAAAGAGTGGCCCTGCAGCAGCAGTCTTGTGTCTCATTATAAAAAGCGGTGTTTTAATGTGACAGGAGCAGTGGAGACGTAGGGTTTAGGGTTTGTGCGGCTCCCATAAGGTGAAAGGAGTAGTGGAGATGTCCTGATTGGGAGAGCGCATGCATGCCTGTCATCCTTCACAGCAGCACTTACAACCACGTCTGCCCCAGCGGAGGCAGGCTTTGAATATCAAATTAAATTGCAAATTGAAGTGCGGGTGTGCTGCTGATTGTGAAATGCCAGACCGCAGTTTAAATTACCCTTCTCGCTACTTTTGCATGTTCGTGATTTGAGGCTCAGCCGCCGTCTCTGGAAGACGCTGTGCCGGGGAGGGACAGCTTTAGACCCTATTGAGTGAAAGATGGGGAGCTGTGTGAACCCTTGCAGTGAGAGATGGGGAGTGATGTGAACCCTCGCAGTGAGAGATGGGGGGTGATGTGAACCCTCACACTGAGAGATGAGAAGTGATGTGAACCACCACACACACACCACATCTACCACCACCACATCCACCACCACCACATCCACCACATCCACCACCACATCCACCACCACATCAACCACAGCCACATCCACCACATCAACCACAGCCACATCCACCACCACATCCTCCCCCACCATATCCACCACCACATCCACCACCACCAAATCCACCACCACCACATCCACCACCAGATCCACCACATCCATGTGTGTGTGTGGCTGTGTGTGTGTGGCTCTCTGTGTGTGGGTGCAAATGCAATAGGTCTTGCATTTGCGAGAGATTAAGCTATTGGCATTGTAAATGACAATGCCATTTATTTATCTGTTTTCAAATCCAACACGTTAATAAAAAAATTATCATCTACAATGCCAATAGCTCTAGCTTTTGCAAAGGCTAGACCGTTGCTTTGTAAATGCTTGTTCCTTTGAGCTCTGAGTTCTGGGGTATACCAGGAAGATTTGGACCCTCTGCTCTTTTTCTCAATTCTCTTCTTTGGCAGAACTACATCTAGTGAGCTAACAAGCCAGCTCCTGAAGTTTTTGTCCGCCTTCACAGGATCGTGAAGGGGAACAGTCTGTTCCAATTTGTGCGTCCAGTTTTCAACGGATAATTTGGACCAGGCTCTGTCATAAGTGTATAGAACCGGGGTTCGAGGAAGATCATTCCTGACCTGCCAAGAGAAAGGGACCAAAAAGTGGTCGGTCCGAGAGAGGGGGACTGGAGGATTAGATACAAGCATCTGAATGTTGGTAAAGATCGGATCCAGGAGGAAACCCTTATTATGTGTAGCCTCCGTGGCGGTCAGTCTCAAATTATTAGAAACAATCGCAATGGACCGCACACCGCTAGCCCCTCCTCCGGATCGCCCCTCAGGTCTCTGGTACATGGAGTTCTTGAGTGGTTCACCCCAGTGGGTGCAAGTAGGTACTTGTTGAACAGATGATCTCTAGACCCGATACATGTCCCGGGTTTTTGGATATCGCCCGAGACATGGCTCGGGTTTCGGGATAACTTCCCTCATCAGTAGAGAAATTAGTTAGGGGTGGAAGAGAAGGCCGCCAAGCAACCGTCAAAGGCCTTGATGCCCGAACCGGCACGCAGGTGCGTCGTCCAGGAGCTCGTCAGCTCAAAGCTCAAGGGATCCAATTTGTAGAAACAATCGCAATGGACTGCACACCGCTAGCCCCTCCTCCGGATCGCCCCTCGGGACTCTGGTACATGGAGTTCTTGAGTGGTTCACCCCAGTGGGTGCAAGTAGGTACTTGTTGAACTGATGATCTCTAGACCCAATACATGTCCCGGGTTTTTGGATATCGCCCGAGACATGGCTCGGGTTTCGGGATAACTTCGCTCATCAGTAGAGAAAATAGTTAGGGGTGGAAGAGAAGGCCGCCAAGCAACCGTCAAAGGCCTCGATGCCCGAACCGGCACGCAGGTGCGTCGTCCAGGAGCTCGTCAGCTCAAAGCTCAAGGGAGCCAATTTGTAGAAACAATCGCAATGGACCGCACATCGCTAGCCCCTCCTCCGGATTGCCCCTCGGGACTCTGGTACATGGAGTTCTTGAGTGGTTCACCCTAGTGGGTCTCAAATTATTAGATTTAAGGTCGAGTAACAGGTCAGTCGCTATTTTGTCCTGAGGATCATTGAAATGTAAGTTTGAATCTCCCAGCACCAGGAAGTTAGAGGTAGTCGAGGCCGATACCGTCACTGTTTCCAGTAGCGAGCTGACAAATTGCTTCGGGCAGCACGGTGGGCGGTATACTAACAGGCCTGTTATGGAAATGGTGGGGGATATTTGTATTGCGAAGTGCGCGCTTTCGCTATTAGATATGCCAATATCCGTCATCCTGCAGGTAACGTGTTTTCTGTAGAGTATGGCTAATCCACCCCCTCTACCAATGGCCTATCTTGAGATTGAATAAGAAACCCTGTGGGGAGCGCCTTAACTATATCTGCCTCTGAATTAGAGGTGAGCCATGTCTCCGTTAAAGTGTGTTAGCTAAGAAAGGCAAACCTAGCCAGTACTAAACCTAACCGGAGAGCGCAAATCACGGTATAAATACCAAACTATTACTAAGGCGCTGAGGTTAAGTGTGTGCGGGGTGCTGGAAAAGTGTTGATAACAAAAAATGTGTATATACATAAGTGTGTGGATTTCACAAATTAAAGGGAAACTAACTGAGGAACAGGGTCACAGTTGAACAGCCAAGCTGCGTAAATAGACAGGAAAATGCATCATACGATCACTTGACAGATGTATCATCAACTTAGATCAGAAATAATCCAACAGAAGCAAAATATGGAGACATGTGTGAATATTGTGTACAATGGACAACAGCGTCAGATAACGGGTTATCTAGGCATGGCCAAAACAGAGTTACAGTACAGACATAGTGTTATGGCATGGTGGAATGAGCCATTTATAGGAAATTATGTAGGTCCTCCGTGGTGTTAAGGCCAGCCGTTCCTTGGTGTTAAATTGCAGTATATCTGCTTTCCAACTGCCTAGAAAGTTTGTCCCTATTACCTCCCTGTTTGATTGGCGGCACGCAGTCTATTACTGAGTACTGTAGGTGCTCCAGATTGGTATTGTGTACATCTTTAAAGTACCTCGCAACGGGGTAGCCTGGGTCATTGTTGACTATGGCTCTGAGGTGTTGCAATATGCGGAGGTTGACTTGGAGCTTGGTGCTTCCTATGTAGCGAAGCCCGCATTTACATTCAAGCATGTAAACTGCGAATTCAGTTCTACAGGTAAGTTTGTGTTTGATTTTGAGAGCAGTGTTTCTGAATTCCGACTCAACCTTGGTTATGTTTTTACCGAATTTACAAGCTCTACAGCTCTGACATTTTACAAACCCTTTCACCTCTGAAAACCAATTGGACTTGGTAGAGACTTCTGGGCTGTTCCTCACTAAGGCATTCCTCATGGAGAAAGCTCTCCTATATGTAATGTCAGGTTTATGTCAGGTTTATGTGCCATGAGGTTACCCAGTATAGGGTCAGATTGTATGATCCCCCAGTGCTTGTGGATTATGGCTCGTATAGCTCTTTCCTCTG
The DNA here is from genome assembly GCF_964263255.1 of Lissotriton vulgaris. Classification (NCBI taxonomy): domain Eukaryota; kingdom Metazoa; phylum Chordata; class Amphibia; order Caudata; family Salamandridae; genus Lissotriton; species Lissotriton vulgaris. The sequence goes on from NW_028248759.1 coordinate 30,413, forward strand.
TGTTATGTGTAATGATCAAGCTAGGAGTGACCATGCTATTAGGTTCAGAGAGGATTACTGCTGCACTCGGAACCTCAACAGTGGTTGGGCCCTCAAGGAGTTCATCTCTCGGTGTGGTGTTGGCTCTGTCTATGGCTTTGCGTATGATGGTATGAGAATAACCACGTGCCTTAGATCTCTCTGCCGCTTCTTTTTGACACATCTGTAGATCCTCTTTGTTGCTGCAGATTCTAGCTATTCTTATCATCTCCCCATAGGGGATACTCGTGATGAGGTGCCTGGGGTGGAAACTGGAGGCATGTAGTGTAGAGTTCCCTGCGGTGGTCTTGCGGTGTAGTTTAGTGTGCATAGTACGGTTGGTAATGTAATGATTAACATCAAGGAATTCTAGGGATGATGCACTGATACATGCGTTAAATTCCAGGTTGAGATCGTTGTTGTTGATCTCATCTATGAAACATTCTGCACTACCTACATCTCCTCTCCAAATTAAAAAAACATAATCAATATAATGTAACCACGACACAATGTTCTCACGATAGGTTGCCTGGTGTTTGACAATGAGAACACTCTCCTCCCACCAGCCGACATGTAAACATGCGTAACTGGGAGAAAAGCAGGCTCCCATGGCCACACCCCTGAGCTGTTGGTATGTCTTCTTGTTGAACATAAAGAAATTGTGTGACAGACACCAATCAATGAGAAATAGAATAAGTTTGTTATGTCTGTGTTGGTTGATAGGTCTTTTGTTGAGGAAATATTTACATGCTGCCAATCCATCTGTGTGCTTGATGCTGGTGTACAGCGAGGTGATGTCAATGGATCTGAGTAAATAGTCTTCGCACCAAGGAATATCTTTCACTTTACATAAGAAATCACTAGTATCCCTGAGGTAAGATTGTTGACGGCACACCAAATCCTGCAGGAAAAAATCCACATATTTGGATATGTTCTCGCAGATACTTTTCCAGCCGAGATTATGGGCCTTCCCGGGATGGGGGTCGTGTTTTTGTGCACTTTCGGCAAAAAATATAAGATGAGTTGAACAGGTGATTCAACGTTAAGAAAAGCAAATTCATCCTTACTTAAGTGTCCTTTATTTCTGAACTCAGTGAGGTGACGTTTGAGCTCTTTGTTGGTGTCAATAACTTCCTTTTGACTTGATACTCTATAGCATAAAGTGTCATTGAGGTGTCTGATGGCCTCCACCAGGTATAGGTCGTGTGGCCACAGCACGATGCTACCTCTCTTGTCAGCCTTATTTTTTTATGACCTCGTTGTTATTCTGGAGTTTGGTCATTAGTTCTTTGTACCTCACATTGCGTTGGTTGACAGCTCTCGTTTGTCTGGTGGTTTTTACGTGCAGCTTTTTTAGTTCGTCGATTACAACCTCATTGAAAATGTCTATGGCGTCCTTAGGCATTACAGGGGTAAAGGTGGAGCGAGGTTTGAAAGGCCTGGCAATTCTGATAGTGCTTTCAATACCTTCATCTTTCAAGACTTGTTTGGTGGGTCTGGGTGTGCAAGGAAGTTCAAGTTCTCCTGATGTCCCTAGTGCAGGGATATCACCCACTGTCAGTACTTGATCACATATAGGGACTGATTGTGGCGTGTTGGTGTCATTAGTGTTTGATTGTTTAACTTTAAAGAACTTGATCAGCTTGAGCTTCCATAAACTTGAACACATCGATCCTAGTGTTGCTGTAGTCGAAAGTACTTTCCGGGCAGTAGGTGAGGCCCAGTGTGAGGAGCTGCTTTTCAGCCTCAGTCAGATCAATAGTGCTCAAATTAATAATGGTTTCGGTGTCCTTGCTTATTTCTTTCTCCAGTTGCCTCTTCTTCAATTCGCTTGTTTGTGCTAGCATTATTCTGAGCCCTCTGGGGACCCGCTCCGCCACTCTGTATTTTTGGAGGGATTTTGCCTCCCACCACTTGGTTATCTCTGTGCGCATTAGTTTCTCCAGTGTTTTGAGCTTAGCTTTGTAACTGTTATCCACTGCGACTGCATTAGTTTCCACATTTGTAGTTTGAGTAGAAATGTTAGGTAGATTACCAAAAGGAGCTTCAGCGACTGCTTCCCTGTCACGCAGCGCTCTATTGGACATGATGAAATGCTTGAAAATATATGAAGCGTATGCTTGCTCCTCTTCTAACCTGACATCAGCTGTACAGCGGCTCGTACTCACCAACAGGTGTATTGAGACGTCTGGTCTATGTCTATGTGTATGTATATATATATATATATATATGTACATATATATATATATATATATACACATATACACGTATATATATATTACCTACTGGCAGTCGCCAGTAGGTAGATATAGTTAGGACCTATTTTCCATAGGAATCCGCAACATTGTATTTGGAATAACTTTGGCGCTGGTTGATGAATCTTCGCGAAATTTTAAAAAATAATGGCCAGCTCCGGTCCGCTCCTATCCTAAAAGTCTCTGGATGATTTGTGTAGTGGGGGCAGAGAAAAAAGGGGTCCCAAAACGTGTTTTCCCCATTTAATTTTCCATAGTGACCTTTTGTCGCTGAACGGAATTACACCAAATTTGGCAAAGAGGTAGTCCTTAGTTCAGACTTCTGCCCTTTGCTTAAATGATGTAAATTCGTTCAGTAGTTCCTGAGAAAATCACAATTAAAAGTACAGATATATCTGGGAGGAGCCTAGCGATGCATCTTATCGTGAGATGTGATTGGCTGTCAGCACTTCATTCAAGTGTTGGCAGCTATCTCGGGACCAATATACATGATAGCACCTCATTTAAAAGCATTGCAGTTAATAGAAGGTTTTAAGACTTTAGTTACATTATAAATCATTTGTTGATGGTACCATACTCATTTTAGGAATTGTGGTGTGTTCTAAGGTGATTTTACCATGTGAAAAAGCCTTCTGCAGGGATATCATGAATCATGTTTGAGAGAAAACTATTTTCTCATGCTCTTCCCTCAGAGGTTTGGAAGGTGATCTATAAGCTAAACTGAGAGCATACTTTCTGTAAATTCACATTATCTGTCTCAGTCATGTGAGAATGAAGACTTACATTCTCAGTCAAACATGTACATCCAACAAGGGCAGAGACTGTCAGTTGATTCCTTTGTGTTCTACTGCAGCTTCCCAGTGTTCTAAAGAACAACTAGAACGCTAACAGCTTTACTTATGACAAAAGTATAGCACACCTGAAGCCATCTTGATTGGAATATACTGGTAACACTTAAAACATTTGATTTAAAAAGGAACACAATGAGGGGGTTCATTTTGCCATAGAAAGTATGATTAGTGCTGCAGAAAGAACAATTAGGGCGCATTTTGAGTGAGTTCTCAAATCTTCTTCCATTTCATTAAAAAAAATTCTGACATGCAGACTGAAACATGTACTTTCAATACCAGCAGCATACTTCCCTGGTGAGCAGTAGCCTTACTACAGTGATCTAATGAGCAACTAGAGTGCTAAAATTCAGAATTTATGGCAAATGTGTGACACATCTGAGTGCCTTCTTGATGGAACCACAGTAAAAACTGAAAGTTTTTCCTACTGAGGAAATTAGGAAACTTCATAACAAATAAGTCTCCCAAGATGGCCACCAGAGACAAAAGAGCCCAAATGTAGCACACATATCACCCAGATGTAGCCCAAGAATAGCCCAATGATAGAATGTCCCAGAGTGTTCTGAAGAACAACTAGAGCGCTCACAGTCTTACTTATGACAAAAGTATGGAACACCTGAAGCCATCTTGATTGGAATAAAGTGGTAACACTTAAAACATTTAATTACTAGAGTAGTAGAGTAAGTAGTAGAGAGTAGTAGAGAGTAGTAGAGTAGTAGAGAGTGAGTAGTAGAGAGTAGTAGAGAGTGAGTAGTAGAGCGTGAGTAGCAGAGAGAAAGTAGTAGAGAGTAGTAGAGAGTGAGTAGTAGGGAGTGAGGAGGAATTAATTCTCTAACTTACAATCCGCCACAGGGCGTGTTTTCAGAAATGCTACCTCAGGTCACGCCCCCTTCCTTCACCACTGTGCAAACGCGCCCAGTGGCACTTTTTAAGTTGGGGAATTAATTCTCTTTTAATATTGAGTGTCCCTGAGGGCCAAATAGCCCAAAAGGTATCTCCAGTATGCACCAGGGAGCTGCGTTGCAGACAGGTGTTAAGAGGCCACACCCCTTTTTCCACCTCTCTGCAATGCCGCGCTGTGGTGCTTACTGGAGGTACCCAGTGGGCTTGTTTGACCCTAGGGACCCTTAAGATTGAAGGGGACTTAATCTCTCAACTTAGAACGGTGACAGGGCACGTTTACACAGTGGTGAAGGGAGGGGACGGGTCCTTACGTGATGTGTGCAAACACGCCCTGTGGCACATTTTAAGTTGGGGAAAAAATTCCACATAAAAACCTGAGGGAACATGGGGGCCAAGTAGCCCACCGGGTGCTTCCATGAAGCGCCACTGCGCTGTGTTGCAGAGAGGTGGTGCAGGCGTGCCCCTTTTTACATCTCTCTGCTATGCAGCTCTGTGGCGCTTACTGGATGTACTATGAATTCAGATTTACTCACCTGTTATCAGGAGAGACCTCACTGCTGCATCTTTGAGCCCAGTATAGATCCTGAAAAGTAATTCTAACCATACTTACTCATAACTTGAATTTCCTTCCGTAGGCTAACATTGACTGGTTTCACTTGGAAATTCTTCTAAGTGTGGAGTTTTGGAACTTCAAAATATTCAACTAAAATCATCTGAACAACAAATTCTGATTTACTCACCTGTTATCCGGAGAGAACCAAGTGCTGCATCTTTTAGCCCAGCACTGACCCTGAAAAGTAATTCTAACCAAACTTACCAGCAACTTGTATTTCCTTTCACCAGAACAGTTTCCAAGTGACTATTTTCACAAACTAAAAATATTCCTAAAAACCGCCTATATGACTTAAACACATTCTTTCAACTGTTTACAGGAGATACACAAGTGCTGGATCCAGGATTCACCACTGAGTAAGTAAAGGTAACGATAACACTACTTACCTGCTAAGTAAATTTCCTCCCATTGGATAACATTGGTGATTCTATGTGAAAAACCTTCTAATTGTCAACTTTTAAAATACAATAATATTCCTTAAAAATCACTACTGTAACCAACACACTTTTACTCCACTGTTTACAGGAGATTCCAAGGACTGAATCTAGGATCCAGTCCTGTGGTTAAAAAACTAATCCATAAAGTAACTCATTGCATTTAACTAGAAATTCACATTCAGCTCAATGTTGCATTGTGTTTGAAATTGTGTTGCCCATTGCAACAACTGTAACTACTGTACTTGAAAGTCTATTGCCTATTTGCAAAGTATTTAATATTTAAACTAAAGTAATTCATTCTGAGAAAGTATATTTTCTAATGTAATGTATAATGTAATTATAATGTAATTTAAAAAATAAAATATCTTAAAATAAATAGTTTAAAAAATGTAGTAAATCAGTATCAAATAAATAAATATAACAATTAATACATTTAAAAATTGTCATTTACAAAACCTTTGAAATTCACTGAATAAAACATAGGTTTCAGGCCTGATATAGTCAGGAATTAGCATTTAAAAAACCTTTGAAATTCACTGAAAAAAAACATAGGTTTCAGGCCTGATATAGTCAGGAATTACCATTTAAAAATCCTTTGAAATTCATTAAAAAAACATAGGTTTTAGGGGTGTTATAGTTAGGAATTATCATTTAAAAAACCTAAGAAATTCACTGAAAAAACCATAGGTTTTAGTGGTGTTATAGTTAGCTGAACATTTCACTCGTACAAAACCATTCAAATTCCTCTGATATAGTTAGTTGTACTCACTATATCTTGCGCACCCGCAATCCACTAATGATGATGTCACATATTACATCATTCATGACATGGTCAGTGACATGCCTGATGACATCTCAAATGACATCACTGATGACATCATCTACGTGACAATCAGATATTCCTCATCATACACTAGTATAACCTTTCATCACTCACTGTAAAATACAGAGTACCATATTTGAATCCATTGACACACCAATGCAAGTTTCTAAAAACCCAGTGATTCCTAGATCTACACGCACATCTAATCACTTTCCTATAGATTCACTCATACATGCTGTTAATGATCAATAGAACACTATTAAATATACTTATACACCTATATCGACATTGCACACCTGCACACATCCTATTCACTTATGCAGTCATCCTACTCACTTATACAAACAATGGATCATACTTATATTTACTCAGCTACACACTTATACAAACACCACTTCATGTATTCATATAGATATTAACTCATACTTAGCGTGTTATACAGTCACTCATACAATCACTGACTCTTACACTGCCTTTTAATTTTCTAGTTTGTTGGACATGTACCATTGAAAGATATATTTGCTCATCACCACATGCATAAAGATATTCACTCACATAAACAACTGTTATAACATGTAGTTTTAATGTCATATACCTACTAAATCAACTATTCACACATCTTTGGGCAGTCACACCCCCCCACTGAACCACACACACATTCACTCTCCCATACAAATAGTCAGTTAACTAACCAATAACTAATATAGACTTTCGCATAGCTAGTAACCAACTAGTGTAGCAGTTTACACAACAACTGACAAAGTGATACAGATATTCACACAGTTTAGTCAATATCCAATATATTTAGTGAGACACTATACAATAGACAAGTAAACAGTCAAATACACTGCTACTAGATCCTCCATCCAGATATTTATATATCCACTCATTCTTCAATGCTGATTGCTATATATATATAATACATATGTAAATAACGAACCAAACCACATTCAATGGATAATGTAATCAGTGATGTCATCAGTGATGTCATTTGATATGTCATCAGTGATGTCATCAGTGACGTCACTGACCATGTCATGAATGATGTAATATGTGACATCATTAGCAGTGGGTTGCGGGCGCGCGCGAGTTATAGTTAGCTATAACAGGAATTTCAATGGTTTTGTACGAGTGAAATATCCAGCTAACTTTAACACCCCTAAAACATATGTTTTTTCAGTGAATTTCTAAGGTTTTTTAAATGCTAATTCGTAACTATAACATGTCTGAAACCTATGTTTTTTTCAGTGAATATACATATATATATATATGTATATGTATCATGTAAGTAAAAATAAATCGATTTTTGATAATGGTGGTTGTCAAGCATTAATTCATACCACCCAATGCTACTGTGTTTCGTAAATGGCAGTGTGTTAAGGAGCTTTCACCGGGAACTCCCTGGGCTAGGAATTGCCATAAGGCATAAATTCAGAGTAAAATCCCCCCCCCTCCCATCACACCATCAAGCTCTGGCTGATGCAATGAAATGCTGATCGCTGATCATGTCATCGACCCTGCAGTGGTGAAGACCCTCTGGCGGCAAGAAACAATGAGAAACGAATGAAGGAAGGCTTCTGGGATAGGGATCGCCATTGGTGCAAATCTCAAGCTGGGTGCTTGGAGACTTGCCTGCATACCGCCACCTGTCCTGCTGCCCTGGTGCACCCTGTCCCCTCTTAGAGGAACAGGAGTTGAGTCTAATCATGGGGGCTTGCTGCATTTCCTCCTCCTACAACCAGCCGGAGCAGGAGAGGGAGGTAGCTGGGCAGCCATAAAAGGAACTTGAAATATTGGTGAATACCATGTGTCAAACAACGCACATTTTCTTAAGTGCTCCATTGAAGTGACTTGATTTCTCCACACAGACAAGATTCCAATGATGTGGCTGCAGCAGAGATCGCAGACAAAATAAGTGATAAAGTAGAAGTCTCCAGTACAGTAAGAGAAAGTTATCACTATATGTACAGTCACCTTCTAGTATCAATGGTAATTCCTTCCTGCTTAAAATTATAAAATAACTCTTTTCAAAACATTTTGAGCTAATAATACCTAAAATGTCCATTTGGGCAACATATATACTCCAAAATGCATTTTGATTGATTTTCTAGCAGCTCGGGCAAAAAAACCTACCCTAAATGCTGATTATTGATCACCTGTGTTAAAGAACTCCTGCTCACATTTGCAAATCATGCTTAATGTTCTGATCGCCTCCGCAAGCTATCGACCTCAGATGCCAAAAGGAGACAAAATTGAGCATTTTTGCTTTCCCATTGTATGAGTGCATCTAGCAGTATAATCTTCCCAAATTGGAGAATCATTATGTGACGTCGCATAATGCCTTTATTATCAGTCATTATAAGTAACTTACAAAACACAACATTACAGAATTACTCCAAATACTCTGACCTCATTAAAATTATGATAAAGGCCTACTGTCCAGTGCCAAGTATAGATGCTCTAACCTCTAAAACATGGAAATGTTGCCTGATTCCCTGAACTGTCAGAAGGTTAATTAACATAAGTCTGTGCCAGTTTTCAGCCTGTCGTCAGCCTTGAATAATTGTGAAGGAGTGTCAAATGCCTCCCAGGAGCAAACAACAGGCTGACATAAATGAGCAGATATTACTCTTCAGAGCTCAAAGGAATACTCAAGTTCGGGTTGTGGGTATCTTTTTTGTCAAAACAATGTCAAAACCTGCTTGACAGGTCTATAGATGCACACGCTACACTGTGGCACACTTGGGAAGGTGAAGAGCAGCATCAAAAGATCATTCATTTGTATCCTCGGTCTGGTTGCTAAAGGACCTTCTTTTGTCCTATCAGACTCTTGTCTCTTAGTTTGTTGTTGATATAGTACCTGCTTTAAACTGGAAGTTAGTGTGAGAGGAAGCACCAGGTCTGTGCTTTTGACACTTCGACATGCACAACCAGCCTCAGATGCTAAATTTGGTGTGGTCGAAGACAGTAAGGAAAACTAAACTGCTTCCAAATGTGTATTATTACTAATGGGAACTCTTATCCCATTGGTCAGGAGGAGGCAGAAGTAACCCCCATCTACTACTTGATGCATTCATGTGGCATCCTAAAGCACCTGGAGAGAACATTTTCTGGACCTGCGAAAGAACAGAAGAGGACTGGACCTGCTGTAGATGACATGAGGGAAGCTCAATAGGACTGAACCTGCTCCCCTTGAATCTAGGAAAAATAAGTGGACTCCAAAGGTCATTTGGATGCGCTTATGTATAGCTACAGGGACACAACAATCTGCAAGAAGCATTATTTTGGGAGTGCCCTTCTGACTTGTAGCAACTGGAGCTGGCCTGAGGTTTTCTGATGGCTTCTGCCGGAGTAAAGCCTGGCCCCTAAATGATGCCCCTGTGGTCTTGGAAGCCTTAGAACTGACCCAGAGCAGCTGTTCCAGATACCCTGAAAACTTTGGACTTAAAGACTAGGGGCCTGAATTACATCTTGGCAGTATGCTTACTCTGTCACAACAGTGAGTATACATAGCATCAAGATAAAGGTCTGCCCGCCTGATTCAATGTTGCTGTGATTAAACACCTCCACGTGCCCTACAGTTAAGGGAATATGTGGCAGACCACAAATTGCAGCTGATGTATAGAGTCAGAGTTAGAGGTCATTTTTCATTACCCGTTACTTTCAGAAAAATACTGACTGTAATGGGCAGGGAAAATGTCATTGCGCGGAAAAATATTTAATTAGTTAAAAATTCAAAAGAATCCAGTTTGGTGTTGAGAGGGCCATGCACCAACATTTAAAAAAATGACTGAATGCTTGATGGACATTTCTGAATTTGACGGGTGTCAGCTCTGTTAGGTTGACATAGTAATTTGCTCTGTCTCCCTGTTGTAGAAATGGGCTAACCACCAGCATCTAAAATAGGGCCTAAGTCTGAAGGTAAAAATGTGACTAGATGAACTTGTTTGGTGTATCCGGCCTGTGCCTCATCATGCTCAACCTGAAAATGTGCCTTCGTCCGGGAATGCCTTGATCTTGGACTTTTGTTAGTGCTTAATGTGTTTTAGTACTATTTCTTCTTAAAGCCTAATTCGATTTTTGTCATTTTTGTGTCATTTTGGTTATGACATTTTGCTATATTTTTCAAATTCCCTTTGGGTTTTTGTTGTTTCCATTTTAAACTCAATATTGTGCTGCTACAGCATACATACTTTACAAATTGCCCTAAGCTAAACCTGCCTAGTGTGAGCATTAGTGACCAGAGTATTGAACTCATTTTAATTAAGTGACTTGGGGGAGTCACACTGACAAGGGTTATGAGTATTCTTGAAGGGTACAGTCTCCCCCACAATTAATATTCCTGATTCCTTCATTGGTGTTAAATTGTGGGATCGAGGACTTGTGATTTACAATAACCTGCTGAAATGTAGGTCTAAATTTAAAATCTCTCTGAAAATTGACAACTGAAATCGGCTGTTTAGATTTGTAATTTGCTTGTGGTTTTTAATTAGGTACATTTTGTTATTTTGCTAAATGTGTTCTTCCATTTAATTTGTGCACCTTAACATTTTGGAAATATAAAAGTGGATCTCGCGAATGTGAAAAGCCTTAGCATGATAGAGCTGAGGAGCATGTGAAAGCAACAAGGGCTGAAGCTTAACAAATGGTTTAAGGAGCAGGATACCCATATTGCCATCAGAGCCTGGGAGGAAGTCTATCAGTTACAGGCCAACTCCAAGGAGAATGAGAATAAAGTTGAGGAGGGAAATGAGGATGATATTGAGAAAGCCCAAATGATGTTCCCAAGGAGCAGCCTCAAATGTAGTTTATGGGAGGGAACAGTGTGTCCTCCTACAGTGTGTACCCATCCGAGTCAAGTCAAGTCAAGTAAAAAGAACTTTATTCGAATGTTCGTAGTAACATCCATAAAAGCACATTTCAGTAAATTTACAGTTAACACATAAAATTCATATATTACTAAGAATCACATAAAGTAAAAAGTCACAGACAGAATATACAGTAAAAAAAAATTAAATATAAATAGTTATGTTGGATTAAAAATGTTTCTCTCGGCAACAACGCATTTATCCCTCCATACTTGCCCTAAATTTGATTGCAAGTTTTAAAAAGCTACATACAAATAAAGTGCAGTCACAACTTAGTAGTTGGAGGTAGTAAAGTGCTGGTCGGATTTGTGCAAAATTCAATAGTTTGAGGATTGGTTTTAGATATAACTTCCGTGGTACGAGATAAAAGGGGCAGATGAATAAAAGTGTGCCAGATCTTGAGGAGACTTATTGTCGCAGCCGCAAGGTGGCAACACTTGGCCTCGATGGGCCCCCCTCGGTACGGCCAATAAAAGATGGAATAAATCTAGGCGAAACCTCGAAAGCAAAAAGCAATCATAACCTGACAGGGGCCACGACAGGTACGGTTCCATTTGCACACAGGTTTTTAGTAACACATGTTTCCGGACACTATCTTTCTTTAATTCGGCCTCCTCCCGGGCTAAATACCTAGAAGCAATGAAGGTCTTCTTCACAAAAATAACGTCAGATTTAGTAATAAGCTCTGGGGTTGCAAAAAGGTCAGGACGCCCTAGTTCAGATAAACATTTACTGATATATTTGAGCCAGGGGACTTTGGATCCATTTTCCCATGTTAATGCTTCTTTCAAGATTTGTTGAGTAAGGGGTATTTCAGTATTTGTCCAATAGTTTAGACAACAAAGTATGGGATTTATGGCTATTCTGTCGCTCAAATAGGGCATACCCAATTCTTCATGGACAGGAAAGTTGCCTGTGCCCCTTGGTACCCTCAAAACCCGTTTTAAAAAGCTATTTTCTGCAACCTCCAGGCCTCTAGAAGAAGTGAACCCCCATAGCTCGCTTCCATAACATGCAATAGATATGCTTTTTGCTTGATAGAGTTGGAGTAGTGCAGCCACCGGACTATTGCCCATTTTTCTTGCGAAGTCTAGTATGGCTGCATTAGCCCTACTTACCTCTCCCATTTTCCTCTGTACTGCGGGTCCCCAGTTTAGCTGATGGTCAAAAAGGACACCCAAATAAGAGAATGATTTTTTCCCCATTAACATTAAGAGTGTTAAGCTTTTTATTCCCCAAGCCTACCTTCATGACATAAGATTTTGAGTTGTTAATACTCAAATCCCTTGACTTCATGAAGTCATGAAATGCTTTTAACAGGGTTTGTAGGCCTGTTGCAGTCCTGGAAATCAGGACTGCGTCGTCCGCATATAGCAGTACCGGCAGTCTTTTCCGTCCAACATAAGGGTACTCAACTCCCGTGCCTAAGAGATGCTCTTCTAAATCGTTGATGTACAGGTTGAAGAGGAATGGGGCTAGAATACACCCTTGGCGAACGCCCCGGTGTATTCCAAAGTCCCTTGTTACTTTTAAGTCTTGTGTATATCTGACATTTGCTCTTGTGTCAGAATGCATGTCGGCAAATAAGTTAATTAGGTTCTGCTCTATGCCCATTTTTGCCATGACATCCCATAATCTACCTCGATCTATGCAGTCGAAAGCCGACGATAGATCCATGAATGCCATATGGATTGTACCTTCCCTGGCCATGGTGTATTTCCCTACGATCATATACAGGTTCAGACACTGGGTAATCGTTGAGTGACCAGGCCTGAAGCCGTATTGAATTGGGGAAATTATATTATTTTCATCTGCCCAAGCTGTTAGTCTGTTTAAAATTACACCCCCTACTACTTTTGCTTCAGAATTAATTAAAGATATTGGTCTGTAGCAAAGTGGGCTGGTGCGATCTCCTTTTTTAAATACAGGTACTATAGTGGAAGTCCCCCACGACTTTGGGCAACCAGAAGCCGCCGCCGCATTAACTACAGTGGCAAGGACTGGGGCCCATAGTGATGGACAGGATTTAAAGATATCTGGGGGGAGGCCGTCAGGCCCAGGGGCCTTATTACAGGTTAGGCCTTGAATTCCTTTTTCAACTTCATTAATTGAAAAATGCAGAAGATTCTCCATAGGAGTAATAGCCTGTGGCTTGTCACTTTTAAAAATGGTGCTGAAATGAGTGACCCAATCTTCCTCAGGAATATTTGTGCCAAGAGCCATATTACTTGGGTCGTCAAACAGGGGTTTATTGATGATTTCCCAGTACCTAGCGCTATTACCCAAGATTTTAGGATCTAAAAGGGACTCCCAGGTGTAGGAGAGTGGGGTCTGCAATCCTATGGTCACCCCCGATTTTTTGCTTTTTGCTTCACTGGTTTAAGACTTTCCCTAGCTGTGGGCCTGCTAATCAGACCCACAGCCTAGCTGTTCTCTCTCTAAATTGACACACATGTACCTTAGGTATATTTACCAATTGGTACTGGGCCACCTTATCAGTCCCTGTACAGCATACCTTAGGTATCCAGGGCATAGGTGTACCCAGGGCCTACCAGGGGCTGCAGCATGTATTATGCCACCCCTGGCTGGCCACTCAAATCTGACACAACTGGCTACAAAACAGCTGGGGCAAGGTGGTGTAATCACCCTTTGCTTTAGATATAGTATTCCTATATCTAACCCTAAAATGGACACATATATTCCTATCAGTCACTCCTATGGCAGGCCTTAACAATCCTGAAGGCAGAGTGCTTGGAATTATGTGAGATGGTGCTCTGGCATGAGCTGAGCCCGTCTGCAGCTTGCGGAACCAAGTCCTAATAGCTGTTCCATGATAACGCGTACCATATACTCTTAAGTGCATTATAATCCTCGCGGTTATTTGCTATCTTTGGTATCGCTTTATCAAAACATGTCAAGTAAGGTGTCATACGAATTGGAATACTAACCCCTCGCCAATTCTGGTGACGGGGTTAGCATTCCACCCTTCTAGAGGGACACGACATGTCTGTAACTGTGAACCCCGGTTAAAGTTAACTCGGGCCTCAGCATCACAAAATGGATGCTGCCACCACAGACACAAGTCTGACCTCCTGCTGCTGGGAGTCCTTCCAGCGAGGAGAGCTCGGACAAAGGGTTTACTGTCAGGGGCGGTGCTAGCACCATCCCAGACAAGGTTTTGTGTATCCCAGGTAGGCAGGGCTGAGAGGAAGGTGACTGCAAGTGGCACCCCCGTGCTCACTGTGCATATGCCGGCTCAAACCAGTTCCAGGGGCACCCCAGCCCCTGAGCTGGGGAAAGTCCGGATAAGGGAGAGAGGTGTAACCACCCCCCTCCTGGTCTCACCCATGGGCAGGACCTAGTCGCGTGCCAGCCCATTTTCTTAGAATAAAGGTAGGAGTGGGCCCCCTTCCCAAATTAGATAATCTTGAATCTTGAACGACTTTCCATGAAAGGAACTCTTGACTGTCTTTGTGGCTAAGGAGTAGCCACCCTGCACCCGCAGGCACCACCTAAGCATCCTGGTTTGCTGCACGTCCATCCTCCGGATCAAGACTGACCAGCTCAACGAGACCCGGATTCCCTGGCATCTCTGACCTCTACCTGCATCATCAGCCCAGCTGAGATTCGTGGGTGTGACGAGACCTGAGGGACCGGCCATCTTCTAAACCTGCACGACGCTTAACCAGCACGACCGCCGAGGGATCCTGGAGTGAGTGCCCTGGGGTTTGAGAAGCCCCAACCCTGAGCAGCTCCAGCACAGAAGTCCAGCCCCCCAGCATCCACGAGATATGTGTGGGGCTCTTTGCTGCTCACCGCTTTGTCCGGTCACTTGCCCGTTGGCTAGTGGCCCTCCTGACGTTGTACCACGACGATTTCACCACTGGTATGGTTGCTCCAGACTGGCCCTTGCTCCCTTTCAGCAGAGGAGCACCCCGGACCCTCCTGGTCCACTCCAGACGCCATCTTGACTCCACCGCGTGGGCTTGCCTTTGCCAAGGTTTGTTGTCCCCATCTTGGGTCCAGCATCGCCGACAGCAGACACCTGCGTGGGACAGCTCGCCTCTCCAGCCTGGTCGCCGACAACGCCTCCTAGCCCGTGTGACTGCAGAGTCCAGCGTCGCCCACTCACCTGGTCGAGGTGACTTCATCCGGTGCCAACCTGGTGCCCACACAATCACTGGTTAGTGATTAAGAACTGAGTCCCCTCTGCTTTCAGGTCGTCTTCATCACCGATCCAGGCTTGGATCACTCCGAACATCTTCACTGGTCGCCTGCCAGCAACTTCTTCTTTCAGGCTCCATAGACTACTACGAGGATTCCCGACGTCTTTTGAACCCTAGGCAGCCGCAGCCCCTGGGCTAGGTAACCCGAGCATTTTGGTGCTCCAACGCAGGTTCACTATCTAAGTGTCCAGATCCTTTTTCGTTTTAAGTCTACCTAGTCGGATTCGTCCGAAAACAGTAACTTTAGAAATACTAGCCTCCATAGACTTTGTCCCGCATCCCGCGTGAGAGTGCACACTCTGCACCCGATGTCCCTGGGCCTCCTGCTCCTAACCTTAGGGTTCAGTAGTGTAGTCCTAGCGATCCTGAAGCCTCTGGATCTTGTTACTTACCTGCTAGTATTTCGCATTCCACTTTTAGTGTATATGGTTTTTCGTGCCCCTCGGGCATTTGTGTAAATTGTGCAACTTGAAGTATTTTCGTAAGAGTTTTGTATTGTGCATAGCTCCCTGACTCATAAAGAGTTCAGGGTAGACTTGTTATAAATAAATATAGTTTATTTTTCATAACAACTTGTGTGGTGTCCTTTCACTTGGTGTTCAAGGGATATATGTGATGGTAAAACAGCTGGCTTAACACGCCCTCTAGAGTTTAGCCTGAAGACTGCTTTTGTCCACGCTACTAGGATAGCTGGTCTATAAGGTTGACTTACAACCAATCATCAATAAGGGTCGTTTGGTATGATACACAGTGATCACTAGAATAGTGAGCACTATATATCAGGCCAACTTCTCACATTGGTGTGCAGCGGTTGGGATTTGAGCTTGCTGTTGTTTTACCTCGCACGTATCCTAAGAATATCATTTGAAAGATCACATAAGTACAAAGGTACATATAACTTAGCTTAGAATACTCTGAGTTCTACTGAACCAGCTGTTGTAGTGTAACAGGGCTTAGCACACCCTGACTACAACTCCTAGCAAGGGATCAGTAGGCAAGCAAATAGTGTAGGTAAGTGCACCACTTACACCTCACTAGAAAGCATGTCTGACCAAGTAGAATCTTCACAGACTCCCCTAGTGGTCATTGACCCTCCACAGGTCATGTCAAGATATGCAGCTCTTAGGTTCCAGGAGATGAGACAACTGTGTACCTCCAGGAAGCTAAAACAGGGTTCTAACCCTACCATCTCATTTCTGATAGGTCTCTTAGAGACTTATGATGCCAGAAGGGCTTCTAACACAGGCCCCTCTAATCCAGATGGGAGTATGCCCCCCTTAGAGGGAACCCTTGGGGACCCTGACCTCAACCTCAATGGAACAGGAAGTGAAGAGGAGGAAGAGGACCAGGAGTTGTCAGGGGATGGGGCAGACAAAGGTCAGGTAGTAGTCAGTAGGCTCACCAGGACCAACTTAAGCATACATGAGAATGGAACTGGGGGACCCCCAGGCCCACTCTCAGGCAGGCTTAACATTGGGAATAGACGAGTTAGATCTCATTCCAGAGGCTCTAACAGATCTATTCATACCAATGGCTCTCAGGCATCTTCTTACAGAGGGATGACATTCCCTCAGAGAAGAGAGCATGAAGCTAAGATGAGGGAAGTCAATCTGAGGATTGAGAGGGAAGAACTTGCCCTTGCCAAAGAGAGACTTGCCTTTGCCAGAGAGCAGAAATTGAGTGGGGCAGACCCCACTGGTGGCAGCATTATCCCTAGAGATAAGGACAGGAGTTTTGATACTTTAAACAAGGGGATGACATCCACAAATGGATGACTGCTTTGGAGAGGGCCTGCACTGTCCAGTGCATCCCCCAGAGTCAGTGGGCAGCTATTTTGTGGCTCTCCTTTGAAGGCAAAGGTAGAGATAAGCTCCTCACTACTAGAGCTGAGGATGCTAACAATTACCAAGTCCTGAAGAATACACTAATTTTTGGGTTTGGCCTAACAACTGAGCAGTACAGGTTGCTGTTCAGAGACACCCAGAAATTTCAGTCTAAGGATTGGGCTGACTTTGTAGATTGTGCCACTAAGGCTTTTGAAGGCTGGTTACTGGGAAGTAAAGTTACTGATTATACAGGATTGTATAACCTAATTATGAGAGAACAAATCTTAAGTAATTGTCAAAATCAGTTGTTGCATCAGCACCTTATTGACTCAGATCTGACCTCTCCCCAAGAATTGGGAAAGAAGGCAAACAGATGGGTCAGGACAAGGGTCAAGCAGCAGAACCAGAACCAGGGTGGTGGCCAGAAGAAAGCAGACCAGAAGGGTAATGAGAGTAAGCAAAATGACCAGAAGTCTTCAACAGGGCCCCAACAATCTAAGGAGGGTGGGTCCCAGAACTCCCAAAAGAAGAAGAACAATGGTCAGAAGAAACCATGGTGCCAATACTGTAAAATTAATACTCACTGGTTTAGTGATTGCACCAAAAAAGGCCCAGCTCCTACCACTACTGCCCCTAAGGCACCTGCAATCCCTAGTTCAGTTAGTAGTGGTAGTGTTCCCCCTAAGACTTTAGTGGGTTTGACACTGGTATCTGAGGCAGGCTCTGACCTAGTCAGAGTACCTACCCAGGCTGTTCTTGTTTGTACTGGGGGCATGGATTTGACCCCTACAATAAGTCCCAGTACTCTGGGCAAGTATAGACAGACACCTTTGATCAATGGAAAATTGGCTCAGGCCTACAGGGACACTTGTGCCAGTGTCACTATGGTGACACCAAACTTTGTGGACCCTGATCAGGTAATACTAGGTTCAGACTACCTAGTGACCAACGCTAGCAATGTCACTACCACCCATAGTATGGCACTTGTAAATTTCTCCTGGGGAGGGGTAAATGGCCTCAAAAGGGTTGTTGTTAGTTAAGACCTCCCAGTGGACTGTCTTTTGGGCAATGATTTGGAATCCTCCCTATGGTCAGATGTGGAGTATAGGACTCATGTGGAAATGTTAGGTTTGTCAGCACATGTCCTTGCTGTGACTAGGTCACAAGCCAAGAAATGCCCAACTGAACTAGTGCTGGATCCTGGAACAATGGACCAGACACTTACCAAGAGAAAGAACAGTAGGGTCAAGGCAGTGCCTTCCCCCTTGCCTCAAGGAGAGGATCAGCTCTCACAGAAGACTGACCCAAAGACCCCAGAAGGAACTGTCCTAGAAGAACTTGAGCCTGAACAGGTTGAGTTTCTTGGGACAGGGGGACCTTCCAGGGCAGACTTGAGACAAGCACAATTAGACTGTTCCTCTCTGGAAACCCTCAGACAGCAAGCTGCTGCTGAGGCTGCAGGGAATGCCACAGCTGCCCATAAAGTGTATTGGGAAGATGGACTCCTTTACTCTGAGGCAAGAGACCCCAAGCCTGGTGCTACCAGGAGGCTGGTCATCCCCTTGTCTCTGAGAGGTTTCCTCCTCACCGTGGCCCATGAAATTCCCCTTGCAGGTCACTTAGGCCAGAACAAGACTTGGGACAGGCTTGCCCCACACTTTCACTGGCCTCATATGTCTGAGGACACTAAAGAGTTTTGTCGCTCATGTGTCACCTGTCAAGCCAGTGGCAAATCAGGTGGCACGACAAAGGCCCCCCTCATACCACTACCTGTGGTGGGGGTACCCTTTGAAAGAGTGGGGATTGACATTGTTGGACCAATGGACCCCCCAACAGCATCTGGGCACAGATTTATACTGGTGGTAGTGGATCATGCCACCAGGTATTCAGAAGCTATTCCCCTTAGGACCACTACAGCTCCTGTTGTGGCCAGGGCCCTACTTGGAGTTTTCTCCAGAGTGGGGTTTCCTAAGGAGGTTGTCTCTGACAGAGGTGCAAACTTCATGTCAGGATACTTGACTGCTATGTGGAAGGAGTGTGGTGTCAACTACAAGTTAACCACCCCCTATCATCCACAATGCAATGGGCTTGTTGAAAGGTTCAACAAGACCCTAAAAGTGATGATAAAAGGGTTACCTGAAAAGCTTAGGCGAAGATGGGACATCCTTTTACCCTGCCTTAGGTTTGCTTACAGAGAGGTCCCACAGAAGGGGGTTGGCTACAGCCCTTTTGAACTTCTTTTTGGGCATCCTGTAAGAGGCCCCCTGTGTCTTGTGAAGGAAGGATGGGAGTTACCTCTCAAAAAGCCTAATCAGGACATAGTGGACTATGTACTTGGTCTCCGCTCCAGGATGGCATAGTACATGGAGAAGGCATCTAAAAACCTTGAGGCCAGCCAAGAACTCCAAAAAGCTAGGCATGACCAAAAGGCTGTCCTGACTGTGTATCACCCAGGGCAGAAGGTGTGGGTGTTGGAGCCAGTGGCCCCAGCAGCTCTCCAAGACAAGTGGTCTGGTCCCCATACCATTATTGAGCAAAAGGGAGAGGTCACCTACCTGGTGGACCTTGGAACTCCCAGGAGCCCTCACAAAGTACTTCATGTGAACAGGCTCAAGGCATTTGTCAACAGGGAAGACATGGGCTTGCTCATGGCTACAGATGAGGGGCAGGAGGAAGAGAGTGACCCTCTCCCAGACCTGCTCACTCAGAACCCTGATGATGGGTCAGTAGATGGTGTAGTCTTTTCTGACAGCCTCTCTGAGCATCAGCAAGAGGATTGTAAACAAGTTCTTCAATCCTTCAGACAAATGTTCTCTCTGACCCCCAGTCAGACGAACTGGTGCACCCATGAGGTGGATACTGGTGACAGTCTGCCTATAAAGAGTAAAATCTACAGGCAACCTGACCACGTCAGGGACTGTATCAAACAAGAAGTACAGAAAATGTTGGAATTTGGAGTCATTGAACCCTCAGAGAGCCCTTGGGCTAGTCCTGTTGTTCTAGTGCCTAAACCTCACACCCAAGATGGTAAGAGAGAGATGAGGTTTTGTGTAGACTACAGGGGTCTCAATGCTGTCACTAAGACAGATGCCCATCCAATACCAAGAGCAGATGAGCTCATTGACAGATTAGCTTCTGCCAAGTTCTTGAGCACATTTGACCTGACAGCTGGCTATTGGCAAATCAGGTTAGCTGAGGATGCCAAGGCCAAGACAGCATTTTCTACCCCAGGAGGTCATTACCAGTTTGAGGTGATGCCCTTTGGTTTGAAAAATGCACCTGCCACTTTTCAAAGGTTGGTGAACCAAGTTCTCTCTGGGCTGGATGACTTCTGTGCAACATATCTAGAGGATATTGCTGTCTTTAGCTCCACCTGGGAGGATCACCTGATCCTCCTGAGGAAAGTTTTAGAGGCTCTGCAAAAGGCAGGCCTCACTATCAAGGCTACCAAGTGACAGATAGGGCAGAGTCAAGTTGTATACGTGGGCCATCTTGTAGGTGGAGGCCAAGTTCAACCTTTGGAGAGCAAGATACAGGCCATAAAGGACTGGGCTCCTCCAACCACCCAGACACAGGTCAGAGCATTCTTGGGCCTGTCTGGTTACTATAGGAAATTTGTCAGAAATTATGGAACCATTGTGACTCCACTTAATGACCTGACAAGTAAGAAAATGCCAAAGAAAGTTCAGTGGACAGTTAGCTGTCAGAAGGCATTCGATGACCTAAAGCAGGCCATGTGCACTGCACCTATTCTCAAGAGTCCAGACTACTCCAAGCCATTCATTGTCCAAACAGATGCTTCTGAGTTGGGTGTGGGGGCTGTTCTTTCTCAACTGAATATTGATGGTCATGACCAGCCCATTGCTTTTATAAGTAGAAGGCTGACCCCTAGAGAGAAACGTTGGTCAGCTATAGAGAGGGAGGCCTTTGCTGTGGTTTGGGCCCTGAAGAAGTTGAGGCCATACTTGTTTGGCACTCACTTCAAGATTCAGACCGACCATAAGCCCCTCTTATGGCTAAATCAAATGAAGGGTGAAAATCCCAAACTTCTTAGGTGGTTCATTTCCCTACAGGGGATGGACTTTACAGTGGAGCACCGCCCAGGGACTGACCATGGTAATGCAGATGGTCTCTCCCGGTACTTCCACTTAGAACAAGAAGACTCACCTGGTCAAGGTTAGTTTAATGTCCCTAAGTTTGGGGGGGGGGGTTATGTAGGAGAGTGGGGTCTGCAATCTTATGGTCACCCCCGATTTTTTGCTATTTGCTTCACTGGTTTACGACTTTCCCTGGCTGTGGGCCTGCTAATCAGACCCACAGCCTAGCTGTTCTCTCTCTAAATTGACACACATGTACCTTAGGTGCATTTACCAATTGGTACTGGGCCACCTTATCAGTCCCTGTACAGCATACCTTAGGTATCCAGGGCATAGGTGTACCCAGGGCCTACCAGGGGCTGCAGCATGTATTATGCCACCCCTGGCTGGCCACTCAAATCTGACACAACTGGCTGCACGACAGCTGGGGCAAGGTGGTGTAATCACCCTTTGCTTTAGATATAGTATTCCTATATCTAACCCTAAAATGGACACATATATTCCTAACAGTCACTCCTATGGCAGGCCTTAACAATCCTGAAGCCATAGTGCTTGGAATTTTGTGAGATGGTGCTCTGGCATGAGCTGAGCCCGTCTGCAGCTTGCGGAACCAAGTCCTAATAGCTGTTCCATGATAACGCATACCATATACTCTTAAGTGCATTATAATCCTCGCGGTTATTTGCTATCTTTGGTATCGCTTTATTAAAACATGTCGAGTAAGGTGTCATACGAATTGGAATACTAACCCCTCGCCAATTCTGGCAACGGGGTTAGCATTCCACCCTTCTAGAGGGACACGACATGTCTGTAACTGTGAACCCCGGTTAAAGTTAACTCGAGCCTCAGCATCACAAAATGGATGCTGCCACCACAGACACAAGTCTGACCTCCTGCTGCTGGGAGTCCTTCCAGCGAGGAGAGATCATACAAGGGGTTTCCTGTCAGGGGCGGTGCTAGCACCATCCCAGACAGGGTTTTGTGTATCCCAGGTTGGCAGGGCTGAGAGGAAGGTGACTGCAAGTGGCACCCCGGTGCTCACTGTGCATATGCCGGCTCAAACCAGTTCCAGGGGCACCCCAGCCCCTGAGCTGGGGAAAGTCCGGACAAGGGAGAGGGGTGTAACCACCCCCCTCCTGGTCCCACCCATGGGCAGGACCTAGTTGCGTCCCAGCCCCTTTTCTTAGAATAAAGGTAGGAGCGGGCCCCCCTCCCAAATTAGATAATCTTGAATCTTGAACGACTTTCCACGAAAGGAACTCTTGACTGTCTTTGAAGACTCTCCCTTGTGGCTAAGGAGTAGCCACCCTGCACCCGCAGGCACCACCTAAGCATTGCGGTTTGCTGCACGTCCATCCTCCGGATCAAGACTGACCAGCTCGACGAGACCCGGATTCCCTGGCATCTCCGACCTCTACCTGCATCATCAGCCCAGCTGAGATTCGTGGGTGTGACGAGTCCTGAGGGACCAGCCATCTTCTAAACCTGCAAGACGCTTAACCAGCACGACCGCCGAGGGATCCTCGAGTGAGTGCCCTGTGGTTTGAGAAGCCCCAACTCTGATCAGCTCCAGCACCGTAGTCCAGCCCCCCAGCATCCACGAGATCTGCGTGGGGCCCTTCTGCTCTTTGCTGCTCACCGCGTTGTCCGGTCACTTGCCCGTAGGCTAGTGGCCCTTCTGATGACGTACCACAACGATTTCACCGCTGGTCTGGTTGCTCCAGACTGGCCCTTGCTCCCTTCCAGCGGAGGAGCACCCCGGACCCTCCTGGTCCACTCCAGACACCATCTGGACTCCACCGCATGGGCTTGCCTTTGCCAAGGTTTGTTGCCCCCATATTTGGTCCAAAAATATTTACAACAAGGGGTGGTGAGGGACAGAGTCTCTAAATTAAGCAGAAAGCTCTCACCCAGTCAAGAGATCAGGGCTAGATCCAACACCGTTTTTTAGCTCACTGCACCATCCCAGTTTCAGAACCTGGCTGTATGCAAATTAGTCTGTTCCTGTCCCAGTGCATGATGGGAACAGGGCAAACCAAACTACAAAAGCCAATTCTTACACTGGGAAGGAATCAAGCTCCCGGGGACCGGTTTCTGGCATTACAGCCGTCTTCGGCCCGGTTTGCTTGAATCCTGATGGTGCAATGAGCAAGGGTCTCACATCTGAGAATACCCTTCCACGCTTAGGGTGGACAAAAATATTTACAACAAGGGGTGGTGAGGGACAGAGTCTCTGAATTAAGCAGAAAGCTCTCACCCAGTCAAGAGATCAGGGCTAGATCCAACACCGTTTTTTAGCTCACTGCACCATCCCAGTTTCAGAACCTGGCTGTATGCAAATTAGTCTGTTCCTGTCCCAGTGCATGATGGGAACAGGGCAAACCAAACTACAAAAGCCAATTCTTACACTGGGAAGGAATCAAGCTCCCGGGGACCGGTTTCTGGCATTACAGCCGTCTTCGGCCCGGTTTGCTTGAATCCTGATGGTGCAATGAGCAAGGGTCTCACATCTGAGAATACCCTTCCACGCTTAGGGTGGACAAAAATATTTACAACAAGGGGTGGTGAGGGACAGAGTCTCTGAATTAAGCAGAAAGCTCTCACCCAGTCAAGAGATCAGGGCTAGATCCAACACCGTTTTTTAGCTCACTGCACCATCCCTGTTTCAGAACCTGGCTGTATGCAAATTAGTCTGTTCCTGTCCCAGTGCATGATGGGAACAGGGCAAACCAAACTACAAAAGCCAATTCTTACACTGGGAAGGAATCAAGCTCCCGGGGACCGGTTTCTGGCATTACAGCCGTCTTCGGCCCGGTTTGCTTGAATCCTGATGGTGCAATGAGCAAGGGTCTCACATCTGAGAATACCCTTCCACGCTTAGGGTGGACAAAAATATTTACAACAAGGGGTGGTGAGGGACAGAGTCTCTGAATTAAGCAGAAAGCTCTCACCCAGTCAAGAGATCAGGGCTAGATCCAACACCGTTTTTTAGCTCACTGCACCATCCCAGTTTCAGAACCTGGCTGTATGCAAATTAGTCTGTTCCTGTCCCAGTGCATGATGGGAACAGGGCAAACCAAACTACAAAAGCCAATTCTTACACTGGGAAGGAATCAAGCTCCCGGGGACCGGTTTCTGGCATAACAGCCGTCTTCGGCCCGGTTTGCTTGAATCCTGATGGTGCAATGAGCAAGGGTCTCACATCTGAGAATACCCTTCCACGCTTAGGGTGGACAAAAATATTTACAACAAGGGGTGGTGAGGGACAGAGTCTCTGAATTAAGCAGAAAGCTCTCACCCAGTCAAGAGATCAGGGCTAGATCCAACACCGTTTTTTAGCTCACTGCACCATCCCAGTTTCAGAACCTGGCTGTATGCAAATTAGTCTGTTCCTGTCCCAGTGCATGATGGGAACAGGGCAAACCAAACTACAAAAGCCAATTCTTACACTGGGAAGGAATCAAGCTCCCGGGGACCGGTTTCTGGCATTACAGCCGTCTTCGGCCCGGTTTGCTTGAATCCTGATGGTGCAATGAGCAAGGGTCTCACATCTGAGAATACCCTTCCACGCTTAGGGTGGACAAAAATATTTACAACAAGGGGTGGTGAGGGACAGAGTCTCTGAATTAAGCAGAAAGCTCTCACCCAGTCAAGAGATCAGGGCTAGATCCAACACCGTTTTTTAGCTCACTGCACCATCCCAGTTTCAGAACCTGGCTGTATGCAAATTAGTCTGTTCCTGTCCCAGTGCATGATGGGAACAGGGCAAACCAAACTACAAAAGCCAATTCTTACACTGGGAAGGAATCAAGCTCCCGGGGACCGGTTTCTGGCATTACAGCCGTCTTCGGCCCGGTTTGCTTGAATCCTGATGGTGCAATGAGCAAGGGTCTCACATCTGAGAATACCCTTCCACGCTTAGGGTGGACAAAAATATTTACAACAAGGGGTGGTGAGGGACAGAGTCTCTGAATTAAGCAGAAAGCTCTCACCCAGTCAAGAGATCAGGGCTAGATCCAACACCGTTTTTTAGCTCACTGCACCATCCCAGTTTCAGAACCTGGCTGTATGCAAATTAGTCTGTTCCTGTCCCAGTGCATGATGGGAACAGGGCAAACCAAACTACAAAAGCCAATTCTTACACTGGGAAGGAATCAAGCTCCCGGGGACCGGTTTCTGGCATTACAGCCGTCTTCGGCCCGGTTTGCTTGAATCCTGATGGTGCAATGAGCAAGGGTCTCACATCTGAGAATACCCTTCCACGCTTAGGGTGGACAAAAATATTTACAACAAGGGGTGGTGAGGGACAGAGTCTCTGAATTAAGCAGAAAGCTCTCACCCAGTCAAGAGATCAGGGCTAGATCCAACACCGTTTTTTAGCTCACTGCACCATCCCAGTTTCAGAACCTGGCTGTATGCAAATTAGTCTGTTCCTGTCCCAGTGCATGATGGGAACAGGGCAAACCAAACTACAAAAGCCAATTCTTACACTGGGAAGGAATCAAGCTCCCGGGGACCGGTTTCTGGCATTACAGCCGTCTTCGGCCCGGTTTGCTTGAATCCTGATGGTGCAATGAGCAAGGGTCTCACATCTGAGAATACCCTTCCACGCTTAGGGTGGACAAAAATATTTACAACAAGGGGTGGTGAGGGACAGAGTCTCTGAATTAAGCAGAAAGCTCTCACCCAGTCAAGAGATCAGGGCTAGATCCAACACCGTTTTTTAGCTCACTGCACCATCCCAGTTTCAGAACCTGGCTGTATGCAAATTAGTCTGTTCCTGTCCCAGTGCATGATGGGAACAGGGCAAACCAAACTACAAAAGCCAATTCTTACACTGGGAAGGAATCAAGCTCCCGGGGACCGGTTTCTGGCATTACAGCCGTCTTCGGCCCGGTTTGCTTGAATCCTGATGGTGCAATGAGCAAGGGTCTCACATCTGAGAATACCCTTCCACGCTTAGGGTGGACAAAAATATTTACAACAAGGGGTGGTGAGGGACAGAGTCTCTGAATTAAGCAGAAAGCTCTCACCCAGTCAAGAGATCAGGGCTAGATCCAACACCGTTTTTTAGCTCACTGCACCATCCCAGTTTCAGAACCTGGCTGTATGCAAATTAGTCTGTTCCTGTCCCAGTGCATGATGGGAACAGGGCAAACCAAACTACAAAAGCCAATTCTTACACTGGGAAGGAATCAAGCTCCCGGGGACCGGTTTCTGGCATTACAGCCGTCTTCGGCCCGGTTTGCTTGAATCCTGATGGTGCAATGAGCAAGGGTCTCACATCTGAGAATACCCTTCCACGCTTAGGGTGGACAAAAATATTTACAACAAGGGGTGGTGAGGGACAGAGTCTCTGAATTAAGCAGAAAGCTCTCACCCAGTCAAGAGATCAGGGCTAGATCCAACACCGTTTTTTAGCTCACTGCACCATCCCAGTTTCAGAACCTGGCTGTATGCAAATTAGTCTGTTCCTGTCCCAGTGCATGATGGGAACAGGGCAAACCAAACTACAAAAGCCAATTCTTACACTGGGAAGGAATCAAGCTCCCGGGGACCGGTTTCTGGCATTACAGCCGTCTTCGGCCCGGTTTGCTTGAATCCTGATGGTGCAATGAGCAAGGGTCTCACATCTGAGAATACCCTTCCACGCTTAGGGTGGACAAAAATATTTACAACAAGGGGTGGTGAGGGACAGAGTCTCTGAATTAAGCAGAAAGCTCTCACCCAGTCAAGAGATCAGGGCTAGATCCAACACCGTTTTTTAGCTCACTGCACCATCCCAGTTTCAGAACCTGGCTGTATGCAAATTAGTCTGTTCCTGTCCCAGTGCATGATGGGAACAGGGCAAACCAAACTACAAAAGCCAATTCTTACACTGGGAAGGAATCAAGCTCCCGGGGACCGGTTTCAGGCATTACAGCCGTCTTCGGCCCGGTTTGCTTGAATCCTGATGGTGCAATGAGCAAGGGTCTCACATCTGAGAATACCCTTCCACGCTTAGGGTGGACAAAAATATTTACAACAAGGGGTGGTGAGGGACAGAGTCTCTGAATTAAGCAGAAAGCTCTCACCCAGTCAAGAGATCAGGGCTAGATCCAACACCGTTTTTTAGCTCACTGCACCATCCCAGTTTCAGAACCTGGCTGTATGCAAATTAGTCTGTTCCTGTCCCAGTGCATGATGGGAACAGGGCAAACCAAACTACAAAAGCCAATTCTTACACTGGGAAGGAATCAAGCTCCCGGGGACCGGTTTCTGGCATCACAGCCATCTTCGGCCCGGTTTGCTTGAATCCTGATGGTGCAATGAGCAAGGGTCTCACATCTGAGAATACCCTTCCACGCTTAGGGTGGACAAAAATATTTACAACAAGGGGTGGTGAGGGACAGAGTCTCTGAATTAAGCAGAAAGCTCTCACCCAGTCAAGAGATCAGGGCTAGATCCAACACCGTTTTTTAGCTCACTGCACCATCCCAGTTTCAGAACCTGGCTGTATGCAAATTAGTCTGTTCCTGTCCCAGTGCATGATGGGAACAGGGCAAACCAAACTACAAAAGCCAATTCTTACACTGGGAAGGAATCAAGCTCCCGGGGACCGGTTTCTGGCATTACAGCCGTCTTCGGCCCGGTTTGCTTGAATCCTGATGGTGCAATGAGCAAGGGTCTCACATCTGAGAATACCCTTCCACGCTTAGGGTGGACAAAAATATTTACAACAAGGGGTGGTGAGGGACAGAGTCTCTGAATTAAGCAGAAAGCTCTCACCCAGTCAAGAGATCAGGGCTAGATCCAACACCGTTTTTTAGCTCACTGCACCATCCCAGTTTCAGAACCTGGCTGTATGCAAATTAGTCTGTTCCTGTCCCAGTGCATGATGGGAACAGGGCAAACCAAACTACAAAAGCCAATTCTTACACTGGGAAGGAATCAAGCTCCCGGGGACCGGTTTCTGGCATTACAGCCGTCTTCGGCCCGGTTTGCTTGAATCCTGATGGTGCAATGAGCAAGGGTCTCACATCTGAGAATACCCTTCCACGCTTAGGGTGGACAAAAATATTTACAACAAGGGGTGGTGAGGGACAGAGTCTCTGAATTAAGCAGAAAGCTCTCACCCAGTCAAGAGATCAGGGCTAGATCCAACACCGTTTTTTAGCTCACTGCACCATCCCAGTTTCAGAACTTGGCTGTATGCAAATTAGTCTGTTCCTGTCCCAGTGCATGATGGGAACAGGGCAAACCAAACTACAAAAGCCAATTCTTACACTGGGAAGGACTCAAGCTCCCGGGGACCGGTTTCTGGCATTACAGCCGTCTTCGGCCCGGTTTGCTTGAATCCTGATGGTGCAATGAGCAAGGGTCTCACATCTGAGAATACCCTTCCACGCTTAGGGTGGACAAAAATATTTACAACAAGGGGTGGTGAGGGACAGAGTCTCTGAATTAAGCAGAAAGCTCTCACCCAGTCAAGAGATCAGGGCTAGATCCAACACCGTTTTTTAGCTCACTGCACCATCCCAGTTTCAGAACCTGGCGGTATGCAAATTAGTCTGTTCCTGTCCCAGTGCATGATGGGAACAGGGCAAACCAAACTACAAAAGCCAATTCTTACACTGGGAAGGAATCAAGCTCCCGGGGACCGGTTTCTGGCATTACAGCCGTCTTCGGCCCGGTTTGCTTGAATCCTGATGGTGCAATGAGCAAGGGTCTCACATCTGAGAATACCCTTCCACGCTTAGGGTGGACAAAAATATTTACAACAAGGGGTGGTGAGGGACAGAGTCTCTGAATTAAGCAGAAAGCTCTCACCCAGTCAAGAGATCAGGGCTAGATCCAACACCGTTTTTTAGCTCACTGCACCATCCCAGTTTCAGAACCTGGCTGTATGCAAATTAGTCTGTTCCTGTCCCAGTGCATGATGGGAACAGGGCAAACCAAACTACAAAAGCCAATTCTTACACTGGGAAGGAATCAAGCTCCCGGGGACCGGTTTCAGGCATTACAGCCGTCTTCGGCCCGGTTTGCTTGAATCCTGATGGTGCAATGAGCAAGGGTCTCACATCTGAGAATACCCTTCCACGCTTAGGGTGGACAAAAATATTTACAACAAGGGGTGGTGAGGGACAGAGTCTCTGAATTAAGCAGAAAGCTCTCACCCAGTCAAGAGATCAGGGCTAGATCCAACACCGTTTTTTAGCTCACTGCACCATCCCAGTTTCAGAACCTGGCTGTATGCAAATTAGTCTGTTCCTGTCCCAGTGCATGATGGGAACAGGGCAAACCAAACTACAAAAGCCAATTCTTACACTGGGAAGGAATCAAGCTCCCGGGGACCGGTTTCTGGCATTACAGCCGTCTTCGGCCCGGTTTGCTTGAATCCTGATGGTGCAATGAGCAAGGGTCTCACATCTGAGAATACCCTTCCACGCTTAGGGTGGACAAAAATATTTACAACAAGGGGTGGTGAGGGACAGAGTCTCTGAATTAAGCAGAAAGCTCTCACCCAGTCAAGAGATCAGGGCTAGATCCAACAACGTTTTTTAGCTCACTGCACCATCCCAGTTTCAGAACCTGGCTGTATGCAAATTAGTCTGTTCCTGTCCCAGTGCATGATGGGAACAGGGCAAACCAAACTACAAAAGCCAATTCTTACACTGGGAAGGAATCAAGCTCCCGGGGACCGGTTTCTGGCATTACAGCCGTCTTCGGCCCGGTTTGCTTGAATCCTGATGGTGCAATGAGCAAGGGTCTCACATCTGAGAATACCCTTCCACGCTTAGGGTGGACAAAAATATTTACAACAAGGGGTGGTGAGGGACAGAGTCTCTGAATTAAGCAGAAAGCTCTCACCCAGTCAAGAGATCAGGGCTAGATCCAACACCGTTTTTTAGCTCACTGCACCATCCCAGTTTCAGAACCTGGCTGTATGCAAATTAGTCTGTTCCTGTCCCAGTGCATGATGGGAACAGGGCAAACCAAACTACAAAAGCCAATTCTTACACTGGGAAGGAATCAAGCTCCCGGGGACCGGTTTCTGGCATTACAGCCGTCTTCGGCCCGGTTTGCTTGAATCCTGATGGTGCAATGAGCAAGGGTCTCACATCTGAGAATACCCTTCCACGCTTAGGGTGGACAAAAATATTTACAACAAGGGGTGGTGAGGGACAGAGTCTCTGAATTAAGCAGAAAGCTCTCACCCAGTCAAGAGATCAGGGCTAGATCCAACACCGTTTTTTAGCTCACTGCACCATCCCCTTTTGTAAATCGATTTTGGCCACTATAGGTGTGGCAGGGTATACTCAGACATGAGTCCCTTTCTCACTGCTCCATCAGGATTCAAGCAAGCCGGGCCGAAGAGGCTGAAATGCCAGAAACCGGTCCCCGGTAGCTTGTCTCCTTTCTGGTAAAGAATTGGCTTGGTAGTTTAGTCTGCCCTGTTCCCATGATGCACTGGGCCAGGGACAGACTGATTTGCATACAGCCAGGTTCTGAGCTGGGATGGGGCAGAGAGATAAATAACGGTGATGGATCAAGCCCTGATCTTTGGACTGGGTAAGAGTGGTCTGCTCAATTCAGACACTCTGTTCATCACCACCCCCTTTTGTAAATCGATTTTGGCCACTATAGGTGTGGCAGGGTATACTCAGACATGAGTCCCTTTCTCACTGCTCCATCAGGATTCAAGCAAGCCGGGCCGAAGAGGCTGAAATGCCAGAAACCGGTCCCCGGTAGCTTGTCTCCTTTCTGGTAAAGAATTGGCTTGGTAGTTTAGTCTGCCCTGTTCCCATGATGCACTGGGCCAGGGACAGACTGATTTGCATATAGCCAGGTTCTGAGCTGGGATGGGACAGAGAGATAAATAACGGTGATGGATCAAGCCCTGATCTTTGGACTGGGTAAGAGTGGTCTGCTCAATTCAGACACTCTGTTCATCACCACCCCCTTTTGTAAATCGATTTTGGCCACTATAGGTGTGGCAGGGTATACTCAGACATGAGTCCCTTTCTCACTGCTCCATCAGGATTCAAGCAAGCCGGGCCGAAGAGGCTGAAATGCCAGAAACCGGTCCCCGGTAGCTTGTCTCCTTTCTGGTAAAGAATTGGCTTGGTAGTTTAGTCTGCCCTGTTCCCATGATGCACTGGGCCAGGGACAGACTGATTTGCATATAGCCAGGTTCTGAGCTGGGATGGGGCAGAGAGATAAATAACGGTGATGGATCAAGCCCTGATCTTTGGACTGGGTAAGAGTGGTCTGCTCAATTCAGACACTCTGTTCATCACCACCCCCTTTTGTAAATCGATTTTGGCCACTATAGGTGTGGCAGGGTATACTCAGACATGAGTCCCTTTCTCACTGCTCCATCAGGATTCAAGCAAGCCGGGCCGAAGAGGCTGAAATGCCAGAAACCGGTCCCCGGTAGCTTGTCTCCTTTCTGGTAAAGAATTGGCTTGGTAGTTTAGTCTGCCCTGTTCCCATGATGCACTGGGCCAGGGACAGACTGATTTGCATATAGCCAGGTTCTGAGCTGGGATGGGGCAGAGAGATAAATAACGGTGATGGATCAAGCCCTGATCTTTGGACTGGGTAAGAGTGGTCTGCTCAATTCAGACACTCTGTTCATCACCACCCCCTTTTGTAAATCGATTTTGGCCACTATAGGTGTGGCAGGGTATACTCAGACATGAGTCCCTTTCTCACTGCTCCATCAGGATTCAAGCAAGCCGGGCCGAAGAGGCTGAAATGCCAGAAACCGGTCCCCGGTAGCTTGTCTCCTTTCTGGTAAAGAATTGGCTTGGTAGTTTAGTCTGCCCTGTTCCCATGATGCACTGGGCCAGGGACAGACTGATTTGCATATAGCCAGGTTCTGAGCTGGGATGGGGCAGAGAGATAAATAACGGTGATGGATCAAGCCCTGATCTTTGGACTGGGTAAGAGTGGTCTGCTCAATTCAGACACTCTGTTCATCACCACCCCCTTTTGTAAATCGATTTTGGCCACTATAGGTGTGGCAGGGTATACTCAGACATGAGTCCCTTTCTCACTGCTCCATCAGGATTCAAGCAAGCCGGGCCGAAGAGGCTGAAATGCCAGAAACCGGTCCCCGGTAGCTTGTCTCCTTTCTGGTAAAGAATTGGCTTGGTAGTTTAGTCTGCCCTGTTCCCATGATGCACTGGGCCAGGGACAGACTGATTTGCATATAGCCAGGTTCTGAGCTGGGATGGGGCAGAGAGATAAATAACGGTGATGGATCAAGCCCTGATCTTTGGACTGGGTAAGAGTGGTCTGCTCAATTCAGACACTCTGTTCATCACCACCCCCTTTTGTAAACCCATATTTGGTCCAGCATCGCCGACAGCAGACACCTGCGTGGGACAGCTCGCATCTCCAGCCTGGTCGCCGACAACGCCTCCTAGCCCGTGTGACTGCAGAGTCCAGCGTCGCCCACTCACCTGGTCGAGGTGACTTCATCCGGTGCCAACCTGGTGCCCACACAATCACTGGCTAGTGATTAAGAACTGAGTCCCCTCTGCTTTCAGGTTGTCTCCATCACCGATCCAGGCTTGGATCACTCCGAACATCTTCACTGGTCGCCTGCCAGCAACTTCTTCTTTCAGGCTCTATAGACTACAACGAGGATTCCCGACGTCTTTTGAACCCTATGCAGACGCAGACCCTGGGCTAGGTAACCCGAGCATTTCCGTGCTCCAACGCAGATTCACTATCTAAGTGTCCAGATCCTTTTTCGTTTTAAGTCTACCTAGTCGGATTCGTCCGAAAACAGTGACTTTAGAAATACTAGCCTCCATAGACTTTGTCCTGCATCCCGCGTGAGAGTGGACACTCTGCACCCGATCTCCCTAGGCCTCCTGCTCCTAACCTTAGCGTTCAGTAGTGTAGTCCTAGCGATCCTGAAGCCTCTGGATCTTGTTACTTACCTGCTAGTATTTCGCATTCCACTTTTAGTGTATATGGTTTTTCGTGCCCCTTGGGCATTTGTATAAATTGTGCAACTTGAAGTATTTTCGCAAGAGTTTTGTATTGTGCTTAGCTCCCTGACTCATAAAGAGTTCAGGGTAGACTTGTTATAAATAAATATACTTTATTTTTCATAACAACTTGTGTGGTGTCCTTTCACTTGGTGTTATTATTATTATTATTATGTTTGAGCTTGTAAAGCGCACTGTTACCCGGAGGTTTCCTGGCGCTGTGTAACGCTGGGGAACCCGTCCTGGCTTTCCCTGTGGGATGGTCCCTGCTGGGAGTCCCCAAGGTGGAGCCAAGCATCCCCGGCGTTGGAGGGGCCGTTGTGGAGATTAGGCAAGCTAATGCCCAGAGTTGCCGAGTGGGACCCCTGATTAGAGTAGGCACCGAAGCGAGAATTATCGAGTCCGCTGACCGAAGTCCACGACCCTGCCGCGTCGGGAATTGAACCCTGGTCCCGGCCGACTTCTACTCCCGGGTCTGCCGCCTCTATCCAGTGAGCCACACCACTCCGTGTTCAAGGGATATATGTGATGGTAAAACAGCTGGCTTAACACGCCCTCTAGAGTTTAGCCTGAATTCTGCTTTTGTCCACGCTACTAGGATAGCTGGTCTATAAGGTTGACTTACAACCAATCATCAATAAGGTTCGTTTGGTATGATATACAGTGATCACTAGAATAGTGAGCACTATATATCAGGCCAACTTCTCACACCAGGTACTTGCCTTTACCTCTTTTTTCCGTAATGCAAGTTTTTTTTTATATTGTACGCGCATAGCCTTAATACAGGCCGGGTCTCTGGGTCTAGCTTTTAGGGCTGTCTTAAGGTCTCTGTTGGCCTTGGAACAGGAATGATCAAACCATTTAGGGTTGTTTCCAGCATGCCCATTTGCTGGCACCGTCAGCAAAGACCCTACTGTTGCTACGACCCTCTCAAAGGCAGACAAAGTTTGACCAGGAGATGATGTGGGTGACATACAAATTGAAAGATCAGAGCTACATAGATTATTTATCGAGATATACAGGTTATCACAGTCCACCATTGTCCATTTTAGGCGTCGCTTTCCATTTATGCACTTTATAGTTTCCCGGCCTTCGCTGCGCTTTCACAGGTCAAGAATGCCTCCACCCAGGTTGATGGAGATCGAGTTATGATCGCTGTGGGCATTCAAATGAATGCAAAAATCCGAGGCAAAGTTATCAAGGTACGTAGATAATAAGATATGGTCTATATATGAGCCGTTTGAATTACCTTTATATGTGGGAACTTGAAAAAGTGTATGTTCCGCCGTCTCAGACATAGCTGCAACTAAATTATTTTTGTCCATTAAGTTGTAAGTTGAGTTCCGCGCCGAGAGTGGTCAAAATTAAAACCTTTTATGCTGTTGCATCCTAGATGACCCATGGGCGTCTCTCCTGGGTTCCCATAGGGATGGGTATTGAAGTCACCGGCAATCAGCAATTTACTCGAAAAGTTCCTCTCATTATCTCTCAAAAAGTCACACAACTGCAGTAAGTTGCATTCTCCATACTGGTTTACTGTGTTGTAAAAATTGATCAAGGTCAAGTTATGCTTACCCCTTTTCAACTCAAGTACTTGAATGTTCCTATTGGCTGTGTGGCGGATATTTTTATGGTAGATAAGAGCCAGACTTATGTAGATTGCCAAGCCCCCCTTTGCTCTTCCACTACTTGAGGGTTCTGCTGGTGTAAAAAAGCTTCGATATCCCTCAATGTAGGCAAATTTTGTATCTACCAGCCATGTTTCTTGCAGACATATCACTGCGGGTTGTTTGACAAAGGACAGCCAGGTAGGGTCACAGATTTGTCGGCCAGGCCTGCCGTGTTCCAAGAAACCAAGCTTGCGGTGCAAGACGATCTAGTATCTACGTCTGTCTCTTTGTCTATGTTTGCAGAATTAGCAGCTTTTGGATGGATAGGCTCTGTGTCTTGTGACTACCTGTTCTTCAGTGATGTTGTGAATATATTCTACATTGACTGGTTCACGGCTGAGAGCTTCTGGATGGGCAGTTGGCATCTCTGGTCTATTTTGTAAAAGTGGGCTCTCTAATAAAGTTCTTATATCTGGGCCCATCTGCTCGGTAGGTAATAGACTCTTAATAGTGTTGGATTCATTTGGACCCTTTATACCGTCACTTTTATCAGATGTTATCTCATGGTTTGCATTGTCTTTATATACAAAGGGGATTCGCGGTTCAAGTAGTCAATCAACCCCCTCCAGGTCGCACTGCTCATAAAAGGGATTAAATCTGTTTGAGATAGGAACATTGTACTGGTTGTTCATATGAGTCAAATAGGGGTATTCCTGTTGAGGTACCTGATATAATCCTTCCCTCCTCTCTGGGTACATTGCGAAATGATCTATAGTTCTATGGTCCCTGGGTATACCCCGACCTGGATATAATAGATCATCTGCATTATAGTGGCTATGATTGCCTATAGTTTCCCAATTTTGATGTTGATTAATGTGGGTATAGGGCCCTCTCTGTTCCCCTGGAGGATGTGAATACCTAATGTTTGAACCAGGACCATTAGAGGGATAGAAATAACTGAGATCCATTGTACGGATCAGGCTATTTGTAGAGCTATCCCTCCATCTGGTGATATAACTTGCCACACAAGTGTCTTTAAAAGTTACAATAATGCACTCTCCTTCAGTAGACTTAAATCTATGTCCCACCCAGTCTACCCTCCTGAAATGGACTATACGACCATCAAGATGTGGGTGAAGTGGCCTATGTGTGGTTAGCCAATGGCTCACCTTGTTTTTTAATTCTCTGTATGTTTCTGTTTTCCCCGCACCCAATTTTGGAACGCCTATCATAACTATTGTATATGGATGAGACTCGGGGGAAAGGTTGGTGTGAATTGGCTTTTTGGGAGGTTTCCGATTTGGTTTTTCAAGGAGGTCATTTGTGGGCATATTTTGTGACACTATGCGCCTTAGGGATCCGTGCTGGTCAACTTGTTTGTCCAGGCATAGACCCTCTGCCGCCCATTCACTCTCGTCATTTTTAACTAGAGGGGACTCAGGAGCTGAATTAGGGTCTGAGACTGCTACAGATACAATAATATTGTGGGCATTGGAGTTTTTATTAGGGGCATTTGGAGCTGGTCCTGTCAATAGAGGGGGTAGTGACTGTTTGATGTTGCCATTGAGAGATTAGTTTTTTGGTCGTACAGTCTTATTATTAGTCGATTTTGGTGGTCATTTGACTGACGCCTCTTTTATTGGCAGTGATCTAAGTGTTTCTAACACTAATGCTGTATTTTTGTTTTGTGTGACTTCGGATTTCTCAATAATTTCTTCCAATTTGATAATTCTATCTCGTATGGGCAACAAGAGGGACCTTATTAGATGTTCTAATGGAATCAAAAGTGTATTATCACTTAAGCTTAATGAATCAGTCTGGCATGACCGATCAGTGCTGCCTAGTATATTGTCTGACTGTTGGGATACCATCAGACTAGGTGGTAATAAAGTCCAATGAGTAGATGTCTTATTTATCTGTTTGGTCAATCTGAAAGTAAACCAGACATCTTTTGCTAAGAGCTTATGTTTACAAATTGGTCGGGAAATTAACATCCTGTTTGATTTTTACTTTTTCCTATATCGCCTTTTAGGTTTGGTTGTCAAACTGTCTTTTTCGCCCACAGAGGTATTTATAGGTAATAATCCCCCCGAATGTGCCTCACACGATGAAATTATAGGCATAGCTTTAGGAGAGGAAGAGGTACCTTGATTTGCCTGTGGGCTACAAGTTAGTGGCGGGCTACTTTCCCCACTGTTACAAATTATTGGTGTGCTTGTGTCTGGAAATGAGGTTTCTCTAATTTGGGTGTTTGACAGTCCTCTAAAGGATTGCATTAAGAGCGATTCTTGTGAATTTATTGTAATGTCGAGGGTATTAATAGCAGCAGTACTATGTAATGATAAGTTGGGGAAACACAGGTTAGGAGTTAGGGAAAGGCGTCTCTCTGTGTTTTAAATTGCGTCTGCCACAACGCCTATAGTTTTCTGCAACATAATATCAATGGCAGTGAGGGTGGGAAGATGTGTAGTAGGGACCACTTTGTTCCTGGTGGAAGATCTGGTAGCGATGGGAGTTTTTTTGACTTTCATCATGTTATATTGAAGTATCCTTAAATATTCAGTATATCTACAGCAAAACAGTGCAGTTGCCTCTGCTTTGAGTCGTAGATACCAATCAATGGTTAAAAATTGAGATAATAAAGTTTAAATGTCTGTCACCTTGTGCCGTAGTTCACGAGACAGGATCAAGGGGGGGTGGCCCGTCCTGTCCTCCTTGGGCCTCCGAGGGCCACAGAGGGCCCGCCCTTTGTCCGGGCTTAGCCCCGGGCGCTCCCGCAATGCGGGGGTGACGCGCACTTTAAGCGCCGCCTGGCGCGCTGTTTGTTGCGTCTCCCGCCACTGTGCAGGGCGGGAACCGTAGTCAGGAGCCCCCGTCCGCTCGGCGGCCGCTCTTTGTGTTGATTGCGGTGGTGGGAGGGGGAGAAAGCCAGGCACCGGGGTCCACGGGGAGCAAGGTTTGCAGTCCTTAGTTTTATTTCGCAGGTCACAGGTTCTTGCCACAAGTTTGTCAGCGCCCATCCCAGTCACAGGACAGGCAAGATGAGGGGGCCTTGGAATTGCAGCTGGCTACCCTTGCGCTTGAGGAGAAAAGTTTGGCCAGGGATGAAGTTGTCGGCAACCCTGGCCACTAAGGAGAAAAGTTGGCCTTAAAAAGCCAACGCAAGATTGACTTGAGGATCTGAATGATCTCTAAATCCAGTGAGGATTGTGGCAATGAAGCACAAGTGCCTAGAAAGTATTTGGACATATATCAGTTAATAAATATTGATCTACAGAAATATTGAGTTTTTTAAATTGCGACACACTAATATCGTAGTGCAGAAATATGCACATAAATATTGATTTTTTGGAAAGTATTGTTTAATTTTTTTTGGGATGTTTTGAATATCTTTTGCAGTAATATTTTTATAATATATGTTATATATTGTTTGTATAATTTGGGTTGAAAATTGTAAATAATAGTTTTTTAAGTTGTTTATAATTTTTAAATTAATTGTTAATAATTTATATTGCCGTAGTGGGTTTTGAGGTGGTGCAGAGTGGGAAGTGCCTTAAGTTTAAATATTATTAATTAATTAATTAAAAAAATTATTATTTATTTTATTGATAATTAATTATATAAATTGTGTAATAATTATACCTCTAAGTGATATTTTAGGTGTGCGGTATAGGTTGGAAATTGAATTAGGTACTAATTAATTAATTATTAGATTATTGTTTATTAATAATTATATAAATGTGTAATTATTATATATTTTTTGTGGGATTTTGGGTGTGTGTGTTTTTGTTTGTAGTGTTTATATGGTGTGAATGTATTAATCATACCCTTAATACTAAGGGCCTGATTACAATGTCGACAGGCCCTCGGTGGCGGTCCGCCCGACATCTATGGCAGTTGTACGACCACCGGATTGAGATACCAGTGGTCAGAATGCATGGAGCAGGGGAAAAGACTGCTGCCTCGACAGGCTTAAGGAGGCCATCGGGCGGAAGTCGGAGCCTACAAAGCAGGTGGTTCTTGCGGAGGCACTGCCGTAGAGATTAGTATTTCAGTTTCCGACGGTCTTTTCATGTCGGTCCGACCGCCATGAAAAGGCTGTCAGAAAGAGACTTTGGGGGCACCTAGCAGAGGGCCGTCCTCATGGGTCTCCGCTGTGTGGCCAGGGGGTCACATGTGGTTCCCCCCCAATCATCCATGTACCGAGTGCCAGGCACTACATGGTAAAGTATTTGTGCAACACACACAGTAAAACACTATATACACCCCCAAAAAAACACTTCATATTTGCCGTAAAATACGACCAATAAAAATATGATTATTACTTTTCAAGTTAGGACTTGAAATGCAAGCACTGAGTTACCATAATCCTAGGTTGCAATATAAAGCGTTCACGTTAAGACCAAGAATGCATAAAGGTAAACACTGTGCTACCTCAATCACAGGTTACAAGATAAAACATTGCTAAACCAAGCAGTGGATTATTAAATGGGATTCTGCAGAGACTCCTGCATAGGACAGTGCTCAACAGACATCTGAGTGAATGTTGTGCTATTCTATAGGGACCAAAGAGGGCAGAGGAACCTTGCTGATCATGAGGTTGTAGCATGACTACACAGACCTTGCGGATCTGGCTAACAGAGCACAGCACCTCACTGGAAGGAAGCGCTAAAGTCTGCAAGTCCAGAACAGGGCTGACGTGGATGATGTCAACATTGAACACCCTGCCCTGTTCCTTGGGGTCAGACCGGACTGACGAACCTCGGGAACTCGGATCAAGGGCATGCCTCTGGTCCCCCTGGGGGAAACATCGTTTACAATGCGGGAATTACAGTGAAATGCCATTACATTGCAGTTTTTACAACGCAAGTCGTTACAACGACTTGCGCTGGATTGCACTCTAGGACAAGGAATGGTATTATTTACTATCCAACACCTTCCCTACTGTACGTAGACTGGAGTTGGAATATTAAATTATACTACTCCTAAGTCCAGCGCCCTCCAACGCAAGTTGGCGGGTGACACAATCCTCGAGGGCTGCATTGTGGTTTGTGGCAGTGGCATGGAAAATGTGATGATGGTCACATAAAGGTAGCGATACTACAAGTCAGGAGCTCTGATGCAGGATAAAGTTGAAGTGCACTCATTGTAAGTCGTGAGTTGATGAATAAGGCAAGCTGGCTAACCAGCATGCTCAGCTGGACGCACAACGGCTAAGAAGACTTTGATGGCTCCAAGACTTCAGGAATAGGGGGAAAGCCAACAAGCCATTGGAGAAGACTTGATTAAACACAACAGTAGGCAGCAGGCTACCAACAAGTAGCAAAGTAGAAGTCCCTCCTGCAGTCTGTATCCCCAACTGATTCCAATTCATTCCGTACTATTTTAGTTACTGGAGTGGGAATAGCAAATGTAAACTCTCCTGAATCTATTGCGTACCCTACTGTTGCAATGACTAGCGTAGGAATAGTAATTTGTACCCCTTGTGAGTCCAATACTTTCCCTTCGGCTGCACTTACTGGAGTGAGAATAATACATTTTACCCTTTCTAAGTCCAAAACATTCCTTACGTTTGCACCTACTGGAGTGTGAATAGTAAATGTCACCTCTCCTGAATCAAAGGCAATCCCTATTGCACCTACTATAGTAGGAATAATAAATGTAAATCCTCCTGAATCCAACACTTTCCCTACACCTTCTGAGTCAATCACTTTCCCTACTGTTGCACTAAAAGGTGCGGTAAGAGTAAATGTAACCCCCTCACAGATCCAACACTTTCCCTACTGTTACAATGACAAGTGTGAATAGTAGGTTTTACCCATCTTGAATTTCATTCTTTCCCTACTGTTGACCCAACCAGAGTAGGAATAGTAAATGTAACCACTCACAAGTCCGACATCATCCCTACTATTGTGCCTACTTGAGTGGGAATAGTCAATTTACCCTCCTGAATCCAAGTGTAGTGTAGTTCCTATAGTATCCCTGCAGGACATGAGCTTTTGTACAACATACACTGTGGGTCGGGTGGTAGACTGACTCTGTGCACCCCACCACGTATTTTAGCCTTGTTTTGCATTAGATAGCTCACAGTGTCACTAGAATATCCTTTTATCTGAGAGATTAGTTTTTAGCAACCGCAAAACGCAACAAACCCTGATTCCTCAGACTCATGGAAATAATATACTACTTTTCACCCAGTCACTCGTGCTTGCTCTTTTTGTCTCAGAGAGATACACGGAAGAAAAAGTTGAGCATGTTTACAATAAGAATTTATTGTACTGTTGTTCTTCTAGTGTAAAATATATGCACAGCTACAACTGCAATACAGTAGCAGAGATATAGGATCAGCGGTACAGTGAATAAAAAGGAATAGTACAGTTCTACCATTTTGAAATAGTCGTGAACATATATATGAATATGGAATGCATTTATAAAATAAAGTATAAAATAAAGCGCGTACTCTCAAGGTGCCTGTCTAGATGTACCTATGTGTACCTAGCATGTGAGTAGGTGGGAAAGAGCTGATATTAATAAGAACCAAGAATCCCGCTAGGATTCAGTCGAACCCCATAACCTGAAAAATGAGAGTGTGAGATCTCATCCTGGTCTTGAGTTGGACACCCCACAAGGGTTGTTCAGACCACTGGCAGCTGGAGCGACTGCATGCAGGAGTCTCTGCGTCTCTGGTCAGTGTGTCAGCCTTGAAGTCTCTGTTCCCTCCTGCCTACTGATAGCAAGAGGTGCTGTATCCATACTAATGGACACCCGCTCCGCACGGAAACACGCCGTCGAGCTCTGAGACCTGCTCAACACAACCACCCCGGATGTCACCTTCCTGACAGAGACCTGGTTGAACAACTCCTCCGCACCCGAAATCGCCATAGCCATCCCAGATGGCTACAAGATCACCCGCAGAGACCGCACCAACGGAGTCGGAGGAGGAATCGCCATCATCCACAAGAATAGCATCAGGGTCTCGACTAGCATCGACGACGCAGTCAGCACTGCCGAACACATATATTTCCAGTTCCACACAGACCCCAACCCCACCCTCAGAGGCACCCTCGTCTACCGACCCCCCAGACCCCGCGCCCAGTTCAGCGACTCCATCGCCAACTTCATCAGCACGCACGCCCTGACCTCCACCGACAACATCCTACTCAGAGACCTGAATTTTCACCTTGAGAACAACAACGACAGCAACTCACCCTGATCGACAACCTCGCCAACCTCAGACTGAGGCAACTCATCACAATGCCCACCCACTCGGCCAGCCACACGCTCGACCCCCTCTTCTCCTCAAGCCCACACATCTCCGCCAGCCACACCACCGAACTCCTTTGGACCGACCACCCCTGCATCCACTTCACCTTCCAGAAAGCCACCACACACTATCGCAAACAACAGATCCCCCACCGCCGCTGGAGCAAAATCACCGAAGACCAACTACATGCAAACCTCGCTCTCAGCCCTCGTCACCGAACACTGACGTCGCTGCAAAAAACCTCAGTCGCTGGATCGAGGACTGCGCCAACACCCTCGCCCGCTGAAGAAACCCCCCCATAGAGACACCAGCAAGAGGGCCAGCTGGTTCACCACAGAACTCCTAGATTCCAAGTAAGCCTGCCGGAAACTAGAGAAGAAATGGTACAGTGAACAAACTCCGGACAGCCACGCAGCACACAAGGACGCTGTCCGCAACCACCACCACCTCATCAGGGCTGCCAAGAAGACCTCCTTCAAAGACCGCCTCGACAACAACGCACACAACAGCAAGGAGCTCTTTAACATCGTGAAGGATCTCTCCAATCCCAGCTCCAACACCAACGACATCCCGCCGTCGCAAGTCCTGTGTGACTCCCTCACCACCTTCTTACATCGCAAGATAGCAGACCCCCATGACAGCTTCAACACCCAGACAGTCCCAACAGACAGCAACACAACAGACCCTCAGCACACCATCAACCACGTCCACTTGCTAGCCTGGACCAGTGTGAGCGTCGATGAAACCATCATAACCATGAGCACAATCCACTATGGCTCTCCGTCAGACCCATTCCCACACCACGTCTTCAACAAAGCAATCAGCTCAATCGCACCCCACCTACGCAACGTCATCAATCTCTCCCTTGAGACTGCGACCTTCCCAAAGAGCTGGAAACACGCTGAGATCAACGCCCTACTCAAAAAACCCAAGACAGACCCAATAGACCTCAAGAACGTCTGACCCATCTCATTGCTCCCCTTCCCGCCCAAGGTCATCGAGAAAATCGTCCTGGACCCTTCCCAGTCAGGGTTCCGTAGAAACCACAGCACTGAGACCGCCCTCATCGCCGTCACCGACGACATCACAACCCTACTAGACAACGGGGAGACTGCAGCACTCATCCTCCTAGACCTCTCCACCGCCTTTGACACCGTCTGCCACCGCACACTACGCACACATCACCATGCATCAGGGATCCGAGACAGGGCTCTGGAATGGACCACCTACTTCCTCTCTGGCAGAACCCAGAGCGGCCGCCTCCCCGTTCCGTTCCGAAGCCTCCGAGATCATCTGAGGCGTACCCCAAGGATCCTCCCTCAGCCCGACACTGTTCAACATTTACATGACCCCGCTCGCACACGTCGCCCGACAGCAACACCTCAACATATTCTCCTACGCCGACGACACTCAACTGATCCTCTCCCTCACCAAGGACCCCATCACCGCCAACGCCAACCTCCATGAAGGAATGAAGGCTGTCGCCGACTGGATGAGGATCAGCCATCTTAAGCTGCACTCGGACAAGACGGAGGTCCTCATCCTCGGCTCCAACCTGTCACCCTCGGATGACTCCTGGTGGCCATTGGGACTGGGGGACAGCCCCGACCATGCACACAAACTCGGAATCATCCTCGACTCAATGCTCTCAATGACCAAGCAAGTCAACGCCGTCTCCTCCTCCTGCTTCAACACCCTCCGCATGCTCCGCAAGATCTACAGATGGATCCCGACAGATGCAAGTAAGACAGTCAACCAGGCCCTGGTCAGCAGCAGACTCAACTACGGAAATGCCCTCTACACGGGAGCCCCGAGC
Source organism: Lissotriton vulgaris (assembly GCF_964263255.1). Lineage (NCBI taxonomy): Eukaryota > Metazoa > Chordata > Amphibia > Caudata > Salamandridae > Lissotriton > Lissotriton vulgaris. The sequence goes on from NW_028248759.1 coordinate 74,004, forward strand.
AAGCTCATCAATCGACTAAAACGCATCCAAAACGCCTCGGCACAACTGATCTTCAATGTACCACGACATGGCCACATCACCCCCCACCTGAGAAACCTTCACTGGCTCCCCGTCAACAAGAGGATATCCTTCAAGCTCCTCATCCACGCACACAAGGCACTCCACAAGACCGGCCCAGACTACCTCAACAGACGGCTCTCCTTCTACACCCCCAAAGACCAGCTACACTGCTCCAACCTCTCACTCGCCACCGTCCCAAGCATCCGAAGAACAACCACCAGTGAAGATCCTTCTCTCACCTCGCCGCCAAGACATGGAACACCCTCCCACTGAGCCTACGACAGACCCAAGACCTGCTGACCTTCAGGAGGATACTAAAGACCTGGCTTTTCAATCAGTAGCAGCCCCCACCCCCAGGCCCTTGAGACCCTTGCAGGTATGTAGTGCGCTTAACAAATGACTGATTGATTGATTTATAAAGTCCTTGTGCGTGTGTTAGCCATTGTTCAGTATGAGGATGACGTTGAGGATTAAACCTTGTGCGTAGATAGGAGAGGTGAAGTATACCCCTTGGGTAGTGTTCTCATAAATTTTTCATTTGTGCTAAGGATGACGTCTTAGCACTATCGATTGGGAAAAACCCTCCCTCCGCATGGAACTAGGTGAAAGGTTAGTCCATAAAAGGCGTCAGTCCTTATATGGAGTTAAGTCCCTATAAGGCATTCTGTCCTTATTAGGAGTTATGTCCTTATAAGGCTCGTTCATATGACATGAAACGGAGATGATGTAGGGAGAGTGTACGATGTTCCCTGGACCTATATTAGCGAACTGATATGAAATATAACACCCACTCCTCCTCATACTCAACAATAATAATACACAATTATAGATACACATTTATAATGGTGTAAGTGCATTAGATTATCAATGAGTCATTTAAAATGTTTCTAAAACGTTCAAAAATCATTTAAAAACAGTTTAAAAACAAGGAGGGAAAGAAATGTTCTCTTGAAATATGAATTTTTGTTACAAAGTTCCGCAAATCACAGTTCAATATGAGTTTGATCACACAAGTTGAACTACTGCAAGCGTACTTAGAAGGCCATGCTTTGTTATGGAAAGTGTCAATTTTAAAAAGTTGTTTGGAGAAAAGGGAAAGAAAAATCTGAATTTGTTCCCAGCACACGGTGAGACAAATTTAGAATAAATGTTCTGGCTGGGAGATACAACAATTTTGCTGTCTGCTACCACAGGGGACAAACATTGTAGTGCCTTGCATAGCACATCAAGAGTGCACAGATGAAATTCAGCAATTCCAACAGCTGGTGGAGAGGCAGCCGGTGCTGCAGTCGATACCTCGGTGTCCAATGCAGAATTGACTAAAAACATATATTTTTTTAAATGTAGCACTTAGAATTCCCGGTGCTATATCCATTATTCCCTATGTTTTGGGCTCTTCCCAGTCACAGGCCCTTGCCCCACCCACACAAGTGAGGTATCATTTTACTCAGGAGACTGAGGGTAACACTGTGTGGTAGGACATTTGTGCTGACATGGTGAGTCCACCCCAAAATATGTTGAAAATGTGTTTTTTCAGCTAAATTTGAGGTTTACAGGGATTCTGGGTAGGAAAACGTTGGGGGATCCACACAAGCCATACCTCGCTGGACTCCCCCAGGTGTCTAGTTTTTAGAAATGTGTGGGTTTGGTAGTTGTACAAGATGGAGGCCAAGCCCGGGGCTCAAAACCCAGGTGACCCCCTTGCAAAACCACTTTGGTTTGTGATAGGTCATTTTGATGGCTCCTCAATACATTTTGGGCCCTTGCCTGTCACGGGTACTTGACCCACCCACGCGTGTGAGGTATCATTTTTATCAGGCGACCTGGGGGAACACTGGATGATAGGACATTTTTGGATCCACATAGATTCTAGAACTTTGCCACACAGAAATTTGGAAAAAAAGTGATTTTGTCAGCTAAATGTGAGGTTTGCAAGGCATTCTCGGTAGGAAAACATTGGGGGACCCACGCAAGCCAAACCTCACTGGATTCCCCCGGGTGTCAGCAGAGCTATGGTTCAAAGTTCAAAATTGGCCAGTTTGGTATTTGTGGGTAAAGGAATGGACTGGGATGGGCAGTAACCATACTGGCATGCAGGGGTGGTTGGAGGAGTGATGTTCCTAACATAAAGAAAGAAAGAGCAAAGTAAGTTTGCCTCATTTTTGCTAAGGAAATGATGCAAGTTTTGTCCCGGCTTAGATGTCATATGGTTTATATTCATTATCAAATTATAAATCTGTGCTTCATAGACTATTAGGTTCCTGGGTAGAATAGGAAGAGGTGGAAGGGTGAATACAATGAGTGCGTAGCTGATTTGTTACTTCATTCCTGTGTTGCATATATGTTGTAAAATGTACATATTTAGATACAATTTACTTACAAACTCAGGGCCAGATCCACAAAGGTATTTATGTGCAGTAATGTTACAGGGGAAGAGTCTCAGCTCTCATAACTTCACTACACGTAAATACCTTTCTGAATCGGACCTTCAGTTACAAGCTCCTATTTTTACATTAGAATGTTAGGAATCATAATACGTTTCGTGTTGTTTTTGCAAATATTGCAAATATTGTTAAGACAATCTAGTAGGGAAATTGTGTTCTGGATTTTTTTATTGAATTGACAATACTTACAAATATTTCTTCACAGTTTGTGCATCCTCTATGTTATATGTTTGCTGATTCTTTCTTTTGGCATAATGTATGAGTTAATTATTTCAGCTTCTGCTGTGATTGAATATGTGGGTTTGTTGTACATCTGCAAGATATTACTTGCTCCCAAAATGCTCCCAAATTGGATCTGCCTGCACCAACTCACTAAGTTATTGATTGGATTTATCTTTAGTCCCTATTATGTATATTTTTAATATGTGAGAACTGGAATGAGTAGTTGTTATGGTTCAGTTAGGTAAGGGATTTATTTTAATAACATTTCAACCTTAGGAGAAGAGATTTTCTTTCCATGCCGAGTGTTAGAGATAAATGCGATTTTTATTTAAGCAACTCTGTTGATATTTTACAATGGATATTGAATAAATATATGGTAAACAGTATAGGAATGGCATTGACAGTCAATCACTTTATATACAGTTCCAATAGATAGAAGTTGCAAATTCCAGAAGATTGGTATTGATTCTGCTGTCGCGAAGGATCATTTCTCATCAGTCATGGACACCTACCTTTAGGTGTGGACTTCGACATTCTCTAGAAATATAGAGGAATGCCTTCAAGAATCTGAACCTGTCAATGTCTTGTAGCCACATACCAAGCTTATGAAGATAACTGTTTTGTGTCATGTCAAGTGTGGTCTAAAGTAACCCAAGGTAATAAATGACTGTGTTCCATGGATGAGCTACACTATGACGAGGATTTGGACTGATGTTGTTAGCTATAAACATCCAACCAGCATCTCTTGGAAGGACCCCTGAATCACCACATAATCACACAACCCATTGAAAAGCCCCTCATTTGCATAGATGCTCATCTGTATAAGAAATTCAATCAACGTAGTAACATTTATTAATCTTTGCCTGTTCAACAGAGTAAATTATCTCTGAACCATGTAAGAGTGTCTCCAATTGTCACATCCCCAAGATTTAATATCCAAAGCTCCTTCCTAGGCAGAATTTTGTTTGCATGTTATCCGATTTAAGAGACTTTGAGAGTACCTTGGGTTGCCTTTGGTTAAAAGGATGGATGGGCTGCTTGTTCTGTTTCACTGCTATACGGGGGCCAGAAGGTTATTGGGGGATATGCAGGTCTTTGATGGAAGTGACTGCCTTCTTTTTAGGAAAAACAGGATGAGTTTTGACTGAGTCAACAGATGGTTCTCTAATGAAAGTATATTGTGGGGGATACTTATCAGAATTAGGCTAATCAGTGAGGGTTCTAGGGTTGCAAGTTTGATGTTAATTTAGGCATAACAGCAGCAACTCAGATGGTATTCATGTAATGTAATGTATGTGTCTTGTAAAGCGCACTGCTGCCCTGAGGTGTCGTGGCGCTGTAGACCGCTGGGGAACCCTTCCGGGCTATCCCTGTGAGATTGGTCCTACTGGGTATCTCCAAGGTGAAACCAGGCATCCCCGGCGAATGTGGGGGGGGCAATTGTAGAGATGAGGCAAGCTAATGCCCAGAGTTGCCGAGTGTGATCCCTGGATAGAGTAGGCACCTAGGTGAGGATTATCGAGTTCGCTGGCCCTGGTCCATGACCCTGCCGAGTCGGGAATTGAACCCTGGTCCCGGGCCATTCTCTGCTTCCGGGTCTGTCGCATCTAACCAGTGAGCCACACCACTCCACTCATGGATCAGGTGATGCTAATGATGGGGAAAATGGCTGTTTGTCTTTGTGGTTAATCTATTAAATTACAAAAACTATGAAATTATTACTCCCCAGTTCCATAGCTGAAGATTTCTTAACTTAATTATGATGCTAGGAACGCTGAATGGGTGATAATTAAAAGTGGTGCATTGAAATATTTATCAGTAAAGTAACAATATTGTAATAAAAAATAGTGAAACATTAATTAATTTATAAAAAAAACATGTTCTGTAATAAATATTTTATTTAATTATTATATATTTTTAACTACATTATACTTATTTATATATTTATCAAATGTAAATAACTAAATTTACTTTAACATTATTTCCTATCTGGTTTTATTTTAAGCTCCTACTTCTATTATTTTCTATGGGAAAGTGTTGCTGTACCAGTGGTTGGCCACATGTCTCACTGGACCTACTCCACCTCAGAGCTAGAGTAATTTACTTCTGTTTTGGGTCCCTTTTTGGCTGTAGTAACTTCAGTATAGTTTGCAAATTGAATTGCAATCAATATTTGTGAGTGAGTGCATGTCCCACACTAAACTTTCCCAGCTTTCTCTAAACCTCTCCTTATTCCTCCCTAAGTCCCTGCCATTTTGTTGTAAGTGTTCAATTTTCACTGTCAATTGCCCTGGTCCTTCCTACATTTACTATTTGCTAGTAGACTTACATGTGAGATAATCTCTCCATAGAAAAGATAGGAGAGATGGATGTGTAAATTTACCTTCCTAGGTTTGTGGATAGCACTTTATATGACTAAAGTACCACTTAATGGGGTTTGTGAATATGCCCCACAATCTTTTTATGCCTGGGCAAAAACACTATTCAAAATATGGATATATAAATATGAAAACTACAAACATTCTTTCATTAGTGAAATGTATACTGTCATGCAATTATAAATTTAACATAGAAAAGTAAACAACAGTTATATAAGTGCAAGATTCTTTAGTCACTAAAAGAAAAATACGAAGCAGCAAAAATAAAACTGATCAAATGACAATTTGGATTGGTTTATTCCGGTAGCAATTGAGTCAGAGACTTCAAACGAAGAAAATTTATGTTGTGCAAGCTAGAAGAGCTTACAAGCCAATTTCCAGTGGTCATACATGCCAGAAGACTGCCAGTATCACTTGTAGCAGTTAACCCACACAGCCATTTTGTCAGGACTCACGGAAGAATTTCTCCTTTTAACGCAACGCTGGCTACCATCTCCCCCTACTAAATTATCAAACGTCAGTTCATCCCTTAAGCTCGAGTGCTTGTTGGCACCGATGGAACCCCAAGATGGCTGCCAACATGCACATACTGCAACAGCACACCGCTGTTAGCAGTCTAGTCTTTTAGGCTTCAGAACACCTGGTGAAGTGAGCTTCAACATTCCACTGCGCACTTCACTGAAGAAATAATTGGAAGAGCACCTGTTTTCCCCAGTGTCGTGGAAGTCAGTTAGGGAAGTTGCGATAAAATCGGGATTTGCTTTGTCAGAACTACATCACTAATCAGGTTAGTGTTAAACTATGTAGCTAATATAGAATATTCTGTGAGAAAAGGTTATCGTGTCAGAGGTAAATTTCTATTTAAAAAGGAAACAAAGTCAGAATATATCTTTCTTCTTTTGAAAACTGGAACTACCTTTCAGTAATTGTTTTCGTTGGTGGAGAAGATTAAATAAAACGCTTTTTTATTCAGCTGTTCCAGAAACTATTAGACCCAGGTGTGACCTTTCAACACAATTGTCTTCTTTGACTGAAACTTGTTCACTCTTCAGAGAATTAATTAAAAGTTGAAGTCAGGGTCAAAAGCCCAGCATATTTCTTTCTCATGCCATGCGTTAGGTTTGAAGACAAATAAGTGAAGACCCAGTTAAAGTACTCCAGTAATGTTCTATGTCCAGAATAAATTATCTCTTCAGCAAACATTAAAACCCAGGGGCAGAATAAATTGTGCCTCCAGCACACATTGAAACTGAAGGCCTGAATAAAACCAACACTTCCTTTTAACATTTAACCTAAGTTCTGAAGCATTGTTTAAAAACTACTTAAAGAAAGAAAACCAGTCATCCTACTCCAGAAACCCCAGTTCAAGGCCCACTCCAGTCTCTTAACAGTGAGTAAATAGAAAGAAAGAGAAACCCAAATACTACGTAAATTATTAATACAGAAATAAATACTTACCTTATCTTTCTTACATTAAGGAACAGCAGGATCAAGTGCAGATAGTACCTGAGAACGAAAAGAAAATAGATTTGAGTGAAGACTTCTCATACAACCTAGCAAACAATACATGAGAAGTAGAAGAGATGTAAGCTTTAGTAAAGATTCTGGTAAGATAAGTTTTGTATACACCATAGAAAAAAACAGTAAGTTAAAAGGCACAGTAAATAAAGGTTTTTACATGTTAATGTTGCAGTCCTGTAAGAAGAAGAAGAGATGTAGCTGAACAGGTGTTGGAGCAGTCTCTTCTCTGTCCCAATCCCTTTTCCCCCTTGGAACTTACCTGCAATTGAATACTAACAGACCTTGCAGGGTTGGTTCTGAGAAGGGTATTGGGATGTGGCATCATTCTGCTCCTGTGTGGTTCAGACAGAAATAAGTATAATCAACTGAACCATAAACTAGCCTCAGTGCCAACTTTATTGACAGAATTACTGGTTACAACAAGAGGAGCTTTGACTAAGTCCCCAACACCAATAGTGATTGAAAAAGAAGCGCCAAAGGAAAAGGTCCTGGACGGTCTTAACTCCCCCGTGGGGCTTAAAACCAGCAAAATGAGTTCAATCCTCGGATCAACCGAACCAAGTAAGTCAACTACACCTTCACCTAATCCACCAGGCACTCTTGACAACTGCAGTGCTTTGGACTTATCATTTCAAGCTCAATGTAAGCAGTCTCCATCAAGACAACCAAAAATATCCAAGCCACTAACTAAACGAGAGAGAAAACGACTGAGAAAGTCCAGAAAGACCAAACACACAAGCCAGGCATCAGATCAATTCCGGCTAAGATCTGTTCAAAACGGAATTCCTGAAGATGACATAATACCACAAAATAGCTCTGAATCAGCCAGGCCCAAAGAGCAATCGACTTCACCTCCTATACCGCTTGTCATTCAAAGCACTTTAAATCTCAACCCAAGGGAGCCACCTCCGCCAGAAAAAATATACAGTTTATTCATTCCTACAGCAAGTAAGGTGAAAAACAATCAAATAACTCAGGCCACCCAATCAATAGTAAAGTGCACCTCAACGACCACAAGGGAAACAACACTGGGGAAGGCCACTTTGACCCAGGAAATTGGCCCAATTGCAGGCAGTAATTTAGAAATAAACCGGGATGGTGAAATCCATACACAAAGAAACACTCTGGAACCCCCAGATTTATTTCCGATTTTCCCAGAGCCTAAGGTGGCGAAGAACGATATCAGAAAGAGCTCTGTAAAAGAGTGGCAGTGCGACACGCCAAACAATAATAAATTGGTTTTTAACCCCCAATATGTCTCAAGGGGAGTGTACGACTACCTTAATAGAACTGCACTGCTCAAATTATTTAAAGCTCTCCCCTCCTTGAGCCACATCAATTCCAATGATATCGATAGCATTGAGTTCGAACAAAACTCAAGTCCCACGGGTCACGAATTAACAATTGCCACATTCATCAACAATACTCCTATCGAACAGATCTGGCAGCAAAAGGACACGTTTGCCAAATGGGGCATCGAGCTAAAAAAGATAGTCCCCTCCTGCTATCCCAGTCCATTACAACAACCACCTCACCCAACGTGTTTCTTAAAAGGCGCAATAGGCCCAGACCTACGCTGCCTTAAAAAGGAGAAAGAGTCCTTGGTCAGGAAAATAACCATCACTTTTGACCATCCTGAAGCAGGCAAGCCCCCGGGTTCCCGGCACCTGAGTATGACAGTTTCCCCCACCGGAAAAGCATGAATAACCCCAACAGCTTCACACACATATCAAGGTTGCAACATATGTTCCTGGAACGTGCATGGCCTGCACACAAAATTAGAAAATCCTGACTTCATGGACTTCATAACACAGTATAATATTCTTTTGTTTCAAGAATCATGGCAGAAAAGCCCCTCTCCAATAATCGGCTACAAAGAATTTCAGAATCCGGCTAAAAGAACAACTAAATACGGAAGAGCAAAAGGGGGCCTCTCCACCTTTATTTCAATAGAAATCCCATGGCACGCTTCTATAATAGATCTAGACTGCTCTTGGATGTTATGTGTCAAACTAAAGGCCTCGTTGCTCCACATTCTCCTCATACTCAACATCTACATCCATCCGGCATCTAAGCAAAAGAGCTTAAGAATCGAACAACTTATTACATCTCTAATAACACTAAAACTAGCCTACCCAGATGCTAACATCATACTGTCGGGTGACTTCAACATGAATTTACAGCACAACTGCAATAAGGACACAATGGGGGCTACACTAGCCTCCAATCGACAGGTTTCCCTTGGTAAGAGATGCGCAATTCGCCTGAATGATCTCTCAATGCAAGTGCTCAATGGTCAAAGCCCAACAGATCGGCCCCCAGCACATACAAGGGTCACCCAAAAATCATGCTCAACCATCGACTACACGTTTACGGATTACGACCTTTTCCCGTACATTGAGAACTTTCAAATAAAAAATAGGGCAGAAAGCGATCATCTACCACAATCGTTCACTTTACTAGGTAGTTTCGCACTCCCAGAGAAACCAAAGGCGATGTCTTCCTTAACCCAATGTTACAACTTAAAACGCCTCCGCTGGAAAAAGGAAAACATTGAGGATATCACATGTATATACTCCAGCCTTTTGGAAAGATTTAATCTAGAAACACTGAGCATAAAGGCCTGGGAGTCTTTCATCCATGTCATAAATAACAAATATTCCAAGCACGTCCAAGGCCATAAAGCAGGAAATTTAAAGGGGGCAGCCTGGTACACCAAACACTTGAGGAAACAAAAACGAGAACTAAATAAGTACATCAGACAATTACGATCACGGGGACCAGAACACCACCAGGGAATCCTGATCACAATTGCAAAAGCAAGAAAGGAGCATAACAGGGACATAAGATTGGCCAAAAAAGAGTACAATGAACACATCTGGGCAAAACTACTCTATGCATGTAAATTAAGGGACTCCAAGCGTTTCTGGGATCAAATTAATCAGTTAACTAATGGCAGGAATCGACATCATAACTCGGATGTAATGGAAACAACCTGGAGAGCCCACATTGAACATCTATACAATGAAACTCTATCTCCAATTGCCCTGAATAATGGAACAATAACAGCAAACAGGGCCGGTGGCGGAGGACAAGCCAATAATACACTGACCCATGAACCGTCTCAAGACTCAGAGTCTTTTTCTGTCGAACAAGTACTAAAAATAATAAAAAACTTAAAACCTGAGGGAGCTCCAGGCCCTAATGGTCTACCAAATGCCCTGTTTCGGCACGACCCACCATTCTTTTCTCGCCTCCTTACTCCCCTTTTTAACAAAGCCATAACATGCGGTTTGATTCCTGAGTCTTGGAGAGGAAGTATCCTTAACCCAATCCACAAGTCTGGTTCCCGCTCGGATCCCTCCAATTACAGATTAATCGCATTGATAGATGTGGAGGCGAAATTATACGCATCCAATCTCTTGGTTGAGCTAGAGGCTTGGGTCAGCAGATCAAACTTAATACCCTACACACAAACTGGATTCCGGGCAGGGATGGGCACCCTCACCAATATTTCAGCGGTTACCCTCATAGCCAATCAGTCATTTGCAAAATCTAGGCCCCTGTACACCTGCTTTATCGACCTAAAAGCGGCTTTCGATAAAGTTTCAAGAGCCAACTTATGGGCAAAAATGCAAGACTGGGGGGTTCCGCCACGACTCCTGAAGGCCATCATCAATCTATACTCACATACGTGGGTACAAATAAAGAAAGGAGACGGGTCCAGTCTAACCGGCAAAATTCCAACATCTAATGGGCTAAAACAGGGTTGCGTACTGGCACCCTGTCTATTTAACATCTACACCTCCGATCTTGATAAGCGCCTCAGGTTAATCCAAGCAGACCCTCCAAAATTGGGAAAAAAAACTATCCCTTGTGTCCAATATGCTGATGACATTGTCCTGCTAGCACAAACTCCCATAGGCCTACAGAAACTGATCACAGAACTAGGAGACTATGCCACCTCGAACCAACTTACGATTAACCATAAAAAAACAAAAGTTATGTGTTTCTCGAAATCTATTAAAACTCCGAAAAGTCTAACTTTTTCCTGGAATTTGGGTGAGCATCAATTGACAAGGGTTACGTGCTACAAATACCTGGGCTTTCAGTTAGATTGTAAGCTTAACTTCAAACCACACTTGGACCAAGGTCGCTTGAAAGCCAAACAACTGTTGTTCGCTTTTAAAACTCTAAGGAAAAAACTTATAGGATGCTCCACTGCCCACCTGCTTAAAGTGATTGCTGCAAAATTTTTACCTTCCATTTCATACGGATCAGAAATTCTGAACACCAAAGATGCCACAGTCCTAAATACAGCACAATCTACACTATTTAAGAGACTGTTCACAATCCCGCTACACACCTCACAGGCACAAATCCGCCTAGAATATGGTCTAAAAAATCAGATTATGGCCAGACAAGGCGCCTTAGTAAAATATTACTGGAGGATGAGGGAGGCAGAAGATGACACCCTAGCCCACTATTGTTGGGTCGAGATTGAAAACCAAAAGAGCCTAGCTAACTCAACCACAGCAGCCCTGAAGGAATCCCTGTCGGCACTACAGCTAGAGGATGCTTGGCTCACCCTCACAACGTACTCAGGATTTAAAATCGTTGTCAATAACGCTATCAAACGGACCTCTTTATTAACTGATAAAACGTCCTTTGCAAAAAAACATCATGCCTGGGCTGTGATTAAGGATTATCAGAGGCTGAAGCCGCAACAATATCTTTTGGAACAATTCTCCCACCAGAAAAAACATTATCTGACTTTGATACGCATGGGGTCTTTCCCCTCAAAGGAGTTGACCCCAAAATGGCAACAAACATGGCCAACCAAGGAGTGTCGTCTCTGTGGTCAAGGGGAAGAGTCGCTACTACACTTTCTATGCACATGCTCTTTTTTATTGGAAGCCCGAAAATCCATTCTCCGGGAGGCTCTAAGGAAGGAACAAATAAGAACATGTAGAGCAGCGGTCATTAAATGTCTCAGAGGATCGTCAATTCCTCTGTCCTGTAGAGCCATAATACTATGGAAAATCGCAGCAAAAGAACTGGTAAAATGCGACCCTGCCAAGCAGCCAATTAATTAGCAGATTTTTCCCAAATGCATTGTTATATTCGTCATTATTTTTAAAATAATAAGTATCTTCTTATTCAGACATCAACCTCAAACCTTTTTAGGTTTTTTAAAAAAAATGTATATTCTAAAGTGTGGTGTTTTATGATGGTTGTCCATCCTTTTATGATTTTTTTTAATGAATCAAATAAAAGTATATTTGACTGAGATTTGACTGAGAACTGAACCATCATCAGGGTTCTGAGAAAGCAGGTCTGGGAGAGGGTCACTCTCTTTCTCCTGTCCCTCATCTGTAGCCATGAGCAAGCCCATGTCTGCCCTGTCAACATATGGTTTCAATCTGTTGACATGAAGCACCCTGTGGGGGCTCCTGGGAGTTCCAAGATCAACCAAATAGGTTACCTCTTTCTTCTGTTCAACAATAGTGTGGGGTCCAGACCATTTGTCTTGGAGTGAAGCTGGGGCCACTGGCTCCAACACCCACACTTTTCTGTCCTGGCTGGTAAACATTCAGCACAGCCTTTTGGTCATGCCAGGCCTTTTGCAATTCCTGGCTAGCCTCAAGGTTTTTTGATGCCTTTTTCATATACTCAGCCATCCTGGAGCGGAGACCAAGTACATAATCCACTATGTCTTGCTTTGGAGCTTTGAGAGGTAACTCCCATCCTTCCTTCACCAGACAAAGGGGTCCTCTTACATGGTGCCCAAACAGAAGTTCAAAAGGGCTGTAGGCAACCCCCTTTTGTGGCACCTCTCTGTAAGCAAACAAAAGGCAGGGCAGAAGGATGTCCCTTCTTCGCCTACGCTTTTCAGGTAAACTCGTGATCATGCCCTTTAAGGTCTTGTTGAACCTTTCAACTAGACCATTGCACTGTGAATGGTAGGGTGTGGTGAACTTGTAGTTTACTCCACACTCTTTGCACATAGCAGTCAAATATCCAGACATAAAGTTTGCACCTCAGTCTGAGACAACCTCTTTCGGAAAACCCACTCTTGATAAAACTCCCAGGAGGGCTCTTGCCACAACAGGGTCGTGGTGTGGTGTGGTGTGGTGTGGCTTACTGGTTAGAGGCGGCAGACCCGGGAGCAGAAGTCGGCCGGGACCAGGGTTCAATTCCCGACGTGGCTGGGTCGTGGACTTGGGTCAGCGGACTCGAAAATTCTCGCTTCGGTGCCTACTCTAATCAGGGGTCCCACTCGCCAACTCTGGGCATTAGCTTGCCTAATCTCCACAACGGCCCCATCAACGCCGGGGATGCCTGGCTCCACCTTGGGGACTCCCAGCAGGGACCATCCCACAGGGAAAAGCCAGGACGGGTTCCCCAGCATTATACAGCTCCAGGAAACCTACGGGTAGCAGTGCGCTTTTCAAGCTCAAACATTAGTTGTGTCCCTTAGGGGAATAGCTTCTGGGTATCTGGTGGCATGATCCACTACCACCAGAATAAACCTGTGCCCAGATGCTGTTTGGGGATCCATTGGGCCAACAATGTCCATCCCAACTCTCTCAAGAGGAACCCCCACCACAGGTAGTGGTATTAGGGGGGCCTTTGTGGTGCCACCTGATTTGCCTCTGGCTTGGCAGGTGACACAGGAGCAACAAAACTCCTTAGTATCTTATGACATGTGAGGCCAGTGAAAGTGAGGGACAAGGCTGTTAATGTTAATGTTAATGTTATGGGTGTCTTATATAGCGCTTGGCTACTCCAAGGAGTGTCCCGGCCCTTTCAAACCCACAACAGACTACAAAAGACAGGCAAAAAGGGGAAGTGGATCAAGCAAATTACTGTGCATAAAGCCTCGTCTTCAGACCCTTTCTGAAGGTCAACAGGTTCGAAGTACAGCGGAGTGACAAAGGAAGACTATTCCATAGCTGGGGCGCCAGGCGTTTGAAGGAACGCCCCCCGCCCTTGCTTTCTTGACAGCAGGAACAACGGCAAGGCCGAGAGATTCCGATCTTAGGGATCTAGTTGGCAAGACGTTTTTGAAGATATTCCGCTCCCACAGCATGGAGTGCCTTATGCGCCAGCGTAAGTGCTTTAAAAACAATCCGCTTCCGAATAGGCAGCCCGTGTAGGGAGTGTAGAAGATCCGAGGCTCTCGCTCGGCGCGGTAGGCCAAAAATCACCCGTGCCGCCGAGTTTTGGACCACCCAGAGTCTATGGAGTAGATATTCGGGAAGCCCCAGATATAGGACATTCGAATTGTCCAGCCTTGAACACACCAGAGCCTGGACCGTAGTTTTCCTATGCTCAAGCAGGAGCAGGGGATGAAATTTACGCAGCATTTTAAGGAGGCCATAACAAGTGCCGGACAATCCAAGGATCTGGGACTTAAGCGACAAGTTGTTATCAATTTTGACTCCAAAGTTCTTAGCGACCAGAGAGGAAGATGCGGGAGGGAACATGTTCACCGGCCACCAATCCTGCCAGCTCGGGTCAGCCTGACACCCGAAAAAAAGCACCTCAGATTTATCTGGGTTGCACTTGAGGCTGTTTCGCTGAAACCATTCGAAAACAGCCCCAAGACACCCACGGATGCTCTCTCCGTCAAACTCAGCCGCCTTCCCACAAGTGAAAAGGAGCTGGGTGTCATCGGCATATGACACGATCTGAGCCCCAAAGGACTCCACCAGCACCGCCAAAGGGGTCAGAAAGATATTAAATAGAGTCGGGCTCTGCACCGAGCCCTGTGGAACTCCGACCTCCAGAGGCGGTACTTCGGCTGAGTAAGGGGGGGCCCAGACCAACTGCCGGCGATCGGCTAGATAAGATCGAAACCAACTCAACCCCGTCCCCCTGAGGCCGATCTCTTGGAGCCTGCTGAGGAGACCCTCATGGGGGACAGTGTCGAAAGCTGCCGACAGGTCTAACATTACCAACATGGCCCTTCCTCCTGCATCCAGCACTTCTTTAATGGCCTCATTGACCTCCAGAAGTGCCGTCTCGGTGCTTAGGTTAGACCGAAAGCCAGACTGGGTGGAATGCAGCAGGCTATGGGTTTCAAGGAAAGTAGAAAGCACAGTGTGCACATGCTTTTCCACTATCTTTGCGAGAGCAGGCAGGAGGGAAATACGCCTATAATTGGTGTGGAGCTCGGGGTCAAGACCCGATTTTTTAAGGAGTGGAACAACCATCGCCTGTTTCCAAACCGCGGGAACCACACCACTAGTCAGTGATAGGTTAAGGATGGGATTAATCAGCGGGTTTAAAACCTCTGCAACCCTAGCCAGAAATTTAGCGGGGCAAGGGTCAGAGGGTGAGCCTGACTTAAGCTTAATTAGGAGATCCTGTGAGGCAGAGTCAGAGAGAGATGGAAACTCCGAGAGAAAGGGTCCAGTTCCAGCTGTCAAAGTCAGCTGGTCCCCTGGAGTAGTGACAACACTCGGGCCCAAGGAGGAAAAAGAGTCCTGAATCTGCTTGATATTGATGGTGAAAAAGCTAGCTAGCGAGATCACCCACGGCTCAGAGAACTCATGATGCGACGCATTTGCCTTAGGAGCTATAAACTCCTTTACAACAGTAAAAATTTCCCTGCAGCTACTAGAAGCAGTCTCAATTCTCGCCGAGAAATAGTTCTTTTTTTCGGCCAGAATGTCAGCTTGTTAGACCTTAATGGTAGCCCTATAGGCAGCCTTGGCCCTAGGATCATACTGCTGTCGTCAGAGCCTCTCTGCTACCTTGCAATTGCGCCGGGACAGCGCCAAAGCCTCAGTGAACCAAGGAGCAGAGGCCCGCCTAAAAGTTGTCCGGGGAGCAATGGCCGGTGCTAGTTCGTCTAATCGCTCCATTAGCCATTTCTGCAGCAAGTCGAGATCTCTCTCTAGGTCTCCTGATAAGGGGCAGGAATGATCCAAGCAAGCCTGGGCCAAAACATCAGGGGTCACCCGATGGTATGCCCGACCAGTCTGCCTAGGATGACTCGACGTTGCGCAGGATGATTTACTGGAGCCCAGGATCTGAAAGCTGATCAGAAAATGGTCCGACCAGAGGACAGGGACAGGGCTGATCATAGCAAGTGGAATGGTGGAGAACACTTGATCAAGGGTGTGGCCCTTGTTATGAGTCGGGACAGCCAGGTGGGGGATGAGTCCCAAAGGGGCTGTGATATCGTTGATTTTAAATGTATCACCATCCATCTCCACATCCATATGTATGTTAAAATCCCCAAGCACTATACAGTGTTCTGTCTTCATACAAAGTGCCGAGGCCAGCACCTGCAGCTCCTCGGAAAAGGACCCCAGCTGACACGGTGGTCTATAGACCAGGAGCCCAGAGACGGCTTGATCGGGAGATAGGGCTATAGAAAAGGCCAGGGACTCACAGCCGGAAATGGTTTCCATAGGGATAACCACACATGAGACAGATCTCTGGGCCACAATCGCCACCCCTCCACCCCTCCCGTTTAGTCTGTCATGTCTGAAAATCACATAATCAGGAGGGATAGCAGTCGCAATGTCCGGATTGGAAGACTCCCCTAGCCAAGTTTCAGTAAGCATAAGCAAACAGGTTTTTCGACAGTTAAAAGCTCGTAAATATCAGGAGCATGTGTGCTTAAAGAGCGAGTATTAAGTAAGAAACACCTATAATTCACATTGGCCTTAGCGCTAAAAGCCCCCAGCACCGGGAAGTTCCCTGGTATCCACCCGCATCCCTGGCACCGCCTTTTGCCTCTGCATCACCCAGGAAAGACCACACTACACACACCCCTACCTTTCCTGAAAGAATGGAGATCAGCAGCCGAATACATGAGCCTAGAGCCAGCCCCTCCCGCCGCGCCGTCCGCCTCCGAGACGCGGACGAGTGCAGACGGGCTAGACTCTGGCTCGACTCCGGCGCGACATTGGCGCGTTCGCTGTTCGCGTTCGCTGCGCAAAGTGGTAGCCATCTTCCTTTGTAGTCCCTACGATCGCGCAAGGGCGCTGGGACTTGTAGTTTTTGGACCTGGAGAGCGAGCGGGGGCTAATGACGCGTCTCCTGCCACAGAGCCTAATCGTCTGTGAGCACGGAAAGCACGCGCTGACAGTGCGGTAAGAGTTTAAACAGAAACAAGTTTAAAACGCTAAATTACGCTGCAAATTATAAACAATTTTAACAGTGAGGTTTTTAAAATAACACAAGTAGGCTGTCACCCGGCTTCCACCTCAGGTGCTAAAGAGAAAAAGAAGCGCAGTAGTCAGAGGCAACGTGTAGAAGGTATTGCCAGGCTTCTGTCACCGATGGGGAAAGGTCTTGATCTGGCCAAGATGTCCTGCTAGGGGAATATCATGGGCTAAGGTGAGAAGGAAGCCCCTGAATGTCAAAGGTATGACCAACCTCCAGGAAGCACCAGGCTTGGGGTCTCTAGCCTCTGAATACAGGAGCCCTTGATCCCAATACACTCTATGGGTACCTGTAGCATTCCCAACAGCCTCAGCAGCAGCTTGCTGTCTGAGGGGTTCAAGAGAAGGGCGGTCCAATTGCGCGTGCCTCAGATCTGCCCTTGAAGGTCCCCCTGTCACAAGAAACTCAATCTGATCAGGCTCAAGCTCTTCTCGGACATTTCCTTCTTAGGTCTCACAATCAGCTTCCTTGGAAGGCTGATCCTCATCCTGAGGCAAGGGGGAAGGCACTGCCTTAACCCTACTGCTCTTTCTCTTGGAAGGCAACTGGTCCATTATTTCAGGATCCAGGGCCTTTTCATGTTTGCACTGTTTGGCCTGTGACCTGGTCACAGCAAGGACATGTGCTGATACAGCTAACATCT